>NC_132794.1:14619411-14920000 GCF_048418805.1 Vulpes vulpes
CCTCTTCTTAAAAGGACACTTATCACATTATGAGGGCTCCACCCTCATGACCGCATCGAGACCTAATTACCTTCCAAAAGGCACATCCTCAAATATCATCACATTGGGGGTCAGGGTTTCAACATATGAGGTTTGGAAGATATAAATATACAATCCTATAGCAATTCTAAGTGCTGGCTACTGTCAGTGTTGTGCCCATCTGTGGAATGAGAAAATAATAAGATTAAAAAAAATAAATGGTTCACATTGTGATAAGGCAAGATTGATGACTTTTTTGGCAATTGTTACCCTATACTAGATTACATTCCTCAAAAAAGGTACAAAATTTTATTAAAAATGTAAATTCTCAGAAAGCTATTTGTTTATAGGATTAAAGTCTCTGAATATCTGAAGTTGAAAAAATATATATATACTTTGACTTGGCTCCAATAAATCAACTTGGAGCAACAAGTTCATAGAAAATCCTTGCTATAACCAATAAAATCATGTCTAAAAAGGTGAATGTACATCAAGAAATATATGGTTCACTTGAAATAGATATTAAATTCATGTCAGAGAGATTCTATTTGTTATATACTGTAAGTGTTCTTTTTGTTTTCTTTAACCTTCTATAAAGAGGTTCTTCACAGCTCAGAAATGGGAACTCCATTTTAGAAAGTGTTTCATTTTCACAAAAGCTAATTTAGGGGGGGAAGTTGTGAAGCCATTTGGGAATAAAATAACTTTGAATAAGAAAGTTGAATCCAAAAAAAAAAAAAAAGTTTAATCCTAACTACTTGGAAGTTCTATTGACATGATGCATTAGGATAATAAATGTCATACAAGGGATAGATGCTGCTTATTTAATCAGTTAAAAATCTTTTGAGTTGAGAATCATTTTCTTGTTTAAGTCCCTGAATCAATCATGTGTTCAAGAAACACATATTGTGCCTCTGTTCTGTGGCAGGTGTAGGCTGCCATAGGTTCTCAGAGAGGGATGTTGGTTTACCTCAGCCAGAGAAGATTCAGGAAGAAGTGGATCAACCCATAGAACTATGTCAACAAACAAAAGCAAAATATTTTTATAATTAAAAAAAATGTTTCATTTGGATCAATATGAAAAATCTGAAATAGGGTATCCCTGGATGGCTCAGCGGTTTAGTGCCTGCCTTCGGCCCAGGGAGTGGTCCTGGAGTCCCGGGATCAAGTCCCGCGTTGAGCTCCCTGTGTGGGGCCTGCTTCTCTCTCTGCCTGCATCTCTGCCTCTCTCTGTGTGTCTCTCATGAATAAATAAATAAATCTTTTTTTAAAAAAAGAAAAATCTGAAATAGATAAAAGAAATTAGTTCAAATCATTACATCCTTTGTCTCATGTTCCAGTTTCATATTCATAATAATAAAAATCTACAACCATGCAGTTATTATACTAGCATAATATACATTAATTTAATACAAAGTTTTCCTCATTATCAATAGTTTCTAATTTTAATAGCTTCTTGTAACTATAAGCAACTTAGTAATTTTTTGCATTGTATTGGTGAGAACATCTTTTTTTAAAGATTTATTTATTTATTTTAGAGAGAGATAGAGCACATGCACAAGTGGGGAGAAGAGCAGAGGGTGAGGGGGAGAGAGAATCCCAAGCAGACTCCCTGCCTAGCATGAAGCCCAACACAGGGCTCAATCCCACAACTCTGAGATCATGACTTAGACCAAAATCAGGAGTTGGATGCTTAACCAACTGAACCACACAAGTGCTCCAGGAACTTCTTTAAAATCATATCAGCAAATTCACTATTCTGGGCTTATATCTTCCTCTTTTTACCCCTAATGTTCTCTTTCTGATCATTGTTTTAGCTGGGTTGTGTACTATCTAGATTTATTCTTAAAATATTAAATTCTCATTTTGGGGGGAAGCTTTTCATTGATCTATTTAGCTTACAGTGTCCAGACACTAAGCCAGGCCTTGGGGTTACCCACATACAGAAGTAGACATGATTTCTGACTCGATGGATGGTGGTGAATAACACCATATGGGAGTAAACAGAAAACGTAAATACAAAGAGTCACATGTTATGAAAGAAGCAAATAAATTCGTAGAAACTGAACAAGTAAGTTATTGAGGGGGAGGGATTGATATGGATACCACATGGCCCAGGAATACAACTTAAGTTGGCACCCTATGGCAGGCAATAAGTCAAATGTGAAGGGCAAAGGAAAGAACCTTCTGGAAAGGCATGGGCTCCAAGGCAAAGAAATGCTCTTGGCTTGTTTGAACACCTGAAGGAAGGCTGATGTGGCAGGAGAGGGGCCTGAGGTCAGCAAGGACCAGCTCATGCTAACACGGACCACTCTGACAGGTTTGTGTGCTTCCAGAGGTCCACGGAGACTTCCCAAGGTGTCTCACTAGATGTAAGGGAATCTCTTTCAGATTCTCTACTTGTATACCTCCTTTCGTAAAATCGATTCCGCTGAGAATGCGCCATGCTCTCCTTCCCCACCTAGTGAAAGAAAGCACACCTTCCACCCATCTTGGCTCCCAGTAAAAATGCCACAGGGCAGAAGTTAACACAGTGGTCCTGAGAAAGAACCCTAGAAGAACGAAAAAAAGTGAGACCAAAGGCACTTTTGCTTTCTTTTATCCAGTGAAATATTTGTGACAAGGTCCCCCCACCACCCCCTCATCCATCTAGCCATCTATCATTTTCTATCTATCCATCCATGTATTCATTATTCCATCCTTACCTATTTTAGAGCTACAGTTCAGAAGCCATCTCTTAGTTGGGGAGACCATATTGTACCTTTGTCTTTTAAATAAACTGTACCTTTTTTAAAAAACAGAATTAATTCTTTTTTGGCTGACTGGTTTGACAAGTAGTGTTAAAAATTAGTGGTATCGTAGATATGTTCCCAAAAGTGAAAAAAAAAAGTCCTCAGTTTCAATGATTTGGTGAAAATAGATAAAACACAGATGTGATAATAATAAACCAGAAATTTCATTTGTTGAGAGCATTTTAACTTACATTCAAAATTCTAAATACTGGCTTAAAATATGTGGGGATAGGACCTAATTCTTCTGCATTATTTTAGGGACAAGTCAGAAAAAAATGCTGACGGATCATTGTCCTCAGTCATAGCAAGGAGATGGGGTTTTATACGCAGTTCAACAGAAAGCAGTTGAAGAGTTTTAGAGGAGAGAATGTTATAAATCCTACTGCACACAGTAGGATTACCGCAGATCGCTGTGGTATTAGACTGTTCTCTCCTGCTCTTCTAACACTTGAGCAAAAATAAACACAGCAGAAATCACTATTATTTTAAAAATGTAGGTGGTGCAAGAATCAGCATCTCCTTCTCTTGAACACCATCATAAAATGGCAGCAGAAAATGTAGATACCGATGTGCAAACTTGACTAGTATGTTAGACATGATTAATCATTCATTTTTCTCAATTTCTGCCACAGACTTTAACATCTCACCGAATTGGGATGGAAACATGTTTTAATGTTGGTCTACTTTTGGGTATGCTGGCTTTTGTGAAAAATGAATGGCAAAAGACCCAGAAGAATACCCTTGGCTACCCTACATTAAAATTCAATCTTCGGGATCCCTGGGTGGCGCAGTGGTTTGGCGCCTGCCTTTGGCCCAGGGCGCGATCCTGGAGACCCGGGATTGAATCCCACGTCGGGCTCCCAGTGCATGGAGCCTGCTTCTCCCTCTGCCTGTGTCTCTGCCTCTCTCTCTCTCTCTCTCTCTGTGTGACTATCATAAATAAATAAAGATTAAGAAAAAAAATCTTTAAAAAAAAATAAATAAAATTCAATCTTCATTTTTGAAGCATTTAAGTATTTAGGTGTGTACACAAAAACATGCCAAACGATATAGTGAAAACAAAATGTCTAAAATCTTAATTAGGTTGAATATAATGAGAAAAACCTCAAATGGATGTGGTTTGGAGGAAAACAAGCATCATTACTTTTTCTGGGAGGAACTGTGATTGTCGTGTATGTTGCCAGCTTTAAAAAATGTAGAATTTATACATAGATAAATAAACATGTACACACATATGTATTGTGTTATCACTAAACCAGTATCTGTGAATATACAAGCACTACCCTCCTTTTGTTATGCCACTGACTGCAATTATGTCTACTTATTTTACAAGGCTGCAAACCAGGAACACTGGGTTTACATATGTTAAACTCAGTGATATTTAAGGCTTGAAATCTTAATCGACTTTGGCTTTCTTATTGTGAAGTGCAAACAGGGCTCTTACAAGTGATTTAGTCCCAATAAGTTAAATTACTGTCAAGAGAACCGTTTATTCCTTTGTCTCCACACAGTTGTTATTGCTATTCTACTGCTTTTATTAAATAGTTTCTTTTCTTACAGATTCTTTCTGCTTCTCCCTCACTCCTTACCTCTCTCAGTGTTTGTGGATAGAAGTTTAGGGGGTGTTCAACTCTATTTTTTGAATAAACATAAGGATACTAATTTTTAAATAAACATAAGGATACTAATAGACTTCTCACATGTGTTACCTGGTGCACTAAAGTAGATACTAAGGAGATATATATATATAACATGCATCTCTATGACACTCACTTGGAGTTGTTAATGGCAAAAATAATAAGCTAACACTACTTAGTGTCTATTCTGTGCCCAAGAATGTACTATACTGCCTGAATGCTTGAGAAAGCCAACACTGACTTGATATGTGGTTCACCTGGGCCTTTCACAGAGGTGACAGCAATGTTTCACTTCATAAAAATGATATTTCAGTCAGTTTTGGAGTATGAAAGTGTGGATTTGGAGTATCTCATGAACTTTTTTTCTGTTACCATGAACTTTCTTTCTTTTTTTTTTTTTTAAGATTTTATTTGTTCATGAGAGACAGAGAGACAGAGAGTGAGAGAGAGAGAGAGATAGAGATAGGCAGAGACACAGGCAGAGGGAGAAGCAGGCTCCATGCAGGGAGCCTAATGTGGGACTTGATCCCAGGACTCCAGGATCATGCCTTGGGCTGAAGGCAGGCACTAAACTGCTGAGCCACCCAGGTTGCCTTATCATGAGCTTTCAATAAGTGTTTTCTTTCTCCAAGAAAAGAGTAAAAAATGCTAGAAAGTTGAAAGCTGATTTTTGGGATCCACAGAAAAAGAGGAAAGGGCTAAGCCACCATTTTGTGACAGGTTCTTGGGCTGCACACTTCAGATACATCACATCACTTAGTTGTCACAGATTCTCTAGAAGTGATGATATTGGAGTTCAGAAAGGTTCAATATCTTGCTTATAAGGGATAGACCATGAGTTAAACTCACAAAGGTCTAGCTCCAAAGCCTATGGTGGTGGCATTTGCTTTTATTGCTCTTGTTCATTTTACATGATGCTGGCAGTCAACACTATCCTAGAACTGCAATACTGAGATATGAACTAGCCATCTTGATCTCCAGAGAATATGCTCACATTCTGTAGGAGGAGTTAGTGCTAAAAACTAGATGAGCTGGACTGTATACATAAAAATGTCGTGTAGCACAATGCCTATGACATAGTGAACATTCAATAATTGTTGAATGCTTGGATGAATGAATACATGATTTAGTTATATTAGGTTTAAATTTGGTCACTAAAGAGTTTGTACATAAACATTTACAATGACTGTGAATCTTATCCACAAGCAAATAACTTGTGCTCCAATATTTAAATAGACAGTTCTCTGTGCACTGGAGAAAAACAGTCTCTTCCTAAATAGTTGCGCATTATATTATCTTTCCAGCAGAAAGTGTGCGTGTGTTTCTGAATGCATGAGGAGAGCAGGGGGGAGGTTTTTAAAACAGAAGGATTGAAAATGAGCATGTATGCATGTAGAGCTTTATATTGCTCTAAAGTTTTCATTATCTTATTGACAGTCAACTTTTGATACTATTTTGGGTGCACCACCCATAGACTTTAGAAAATTTAGGCAAAAAAAAAAAAAAATCAGCAAAAATACAGCATTATTTAAGGTTCTTTTAAAATCATAAAAAATTAAATATTCAAAAGTAGCTTAAAATATATATATATATATATATATATATATATATATATATATATAGCAAGAAATTTAGAGATAGAGCTATCAATCTGATGAGACTTAGTAATGCTGCTGTAAAAACAATCCCCAGATCTTAGTGGCTTAAAATCACAAAGACTTATTTTTGCCCATGCAGCCTACTCCATACCTGGGATGTTTATCATGGGTGGAGATGGATGCTTAAGGGCCCACACACATGTAGACTGTACCTCAACATGGCAGGAGAAAGCTCTCAAAGGTTTCTGCTCCAAAGGAGCACACATTGCATTGGACAGAGCAAGTCCCTTGAGTACACCTAATTTCCAGGGAGCTGGGGCAGGGAAATGCAATGCTCTCCTGTTCTCAGAGGAAAGGGACCTGGGATATTTGTGAACCAGGTCAATAAACACTATGGTTGATAGTCCAGAATTAGAGCAGCAGGTCAATGAAATCTAGACTCAAAGTTGACATTTCTGAGATAATCTTGTCCTTCAGATCTTCAACCGGGCTGCCATTAATTACCCCAACCCTAAGTTCTCACATGACAATGTATCAAGCAAGAAGAAAATAGAAAAAGACAAAGAAGGAATTTCTCTTCACATATCTTGCTTTGGAAGCTTTCCCAGAAGTACCAGCAGATACCCCCTGTGTCTTCTTAGTCAGCACTGGCCATATAGTACTCCCCAGAATAATTCTTCTTATGGGGGGATGGACCTACTATGATTGGCTTAAACAGTGTTCTTCAACTGAAAATAATTTTGCGCATGACTTCCCGGGACATTTGTCAATATGTGGAGACACTTTTGGGTGTCATACAAGTAGGGGAAGGGTACTATATGTATCTAGTGAGCAGAGACCAGGGTCACTGCTAAATGACCTGTAATACATAGGACAACCCCACATGATAAGGAATTATCCTGCCTAAAATGTCAATATCCAAGGTTGAGAAATCCTGCCTTAAGTCAGACAATATTCACCCCTTGAGCCTAGATACATTGTGTCAGAACAAAATTTGAGTTCTATTAGCAAGAACAAGTAAAAAATGCCAATTAGGGATATAATCAATAGTGTCTCTAAGTACTTGTGAGTACTGAGTATATATTTTCATTTGAACAATAGCTATCACCTATAAGTTTTGTGGATATGTGTAACTTAAAAAAAGAAAACTGAGAAATAAAGAATAAATTAAGGAGAAAAAGCATTATCTTTTTTCTGATATTCAGACTACCAAAAGATTTAACTGTGTTCAATGATGCTTTAGTTGGAAGGCTGGGCAACTATGCCTATAAATGCCACCCCCCCAAAAAAAGCATTTCAAATTTCATTCATTTAAATCTTCTATTTTCTTTTTTATTATTTTTTTTAATTTTTATTTATTTATGATAGTCACAGAGAGAGAGAGAGAGAGAGAGAGAGAGGCAGAGACATAGGCAGAGGGAGAAGCAGTGCACCGGAAGCCTGACGTGGGATTTGATCCCGGGTCTCCAGGATCACGCCCTGGGCCAAAGGCAGGCGCTAAACCACTGCACCACCCAGGGATCCCTAAATCTTCTATTTTCTTATGACAGTTTGAATTGTACATATTTCACTTATCCTACGTTGTCATAAGGACACTTACATCGTATTACAAGTCTTTCAAAAAAGTCTTGTATGAAAAACGTAATTTAATTTAAATATTATTAAAGGTTATTAAACATAAGGGGCTAGCTCTAGCAAAACCATGAAATAGTGGATATTTTGCCCACCTTATGCACTCTGCCAAAACTCTTCCCTCTTTTAACTGCCATATATATTATGTATATGAATTTCTTTCATCAGTGTTTTATAGTTTTCAGAGTATAGGCCTTTCATGTCTGTGGTTAGGCTTATTCCCAAGTAAATTATTATTAAATTACTATATTATACATATATATTAAATTAAAATTGCATTTATATGATTTTAAAAACTGAAACATTTTATGCTTTTAATATATAGCAAGTGCTTTAGATTTTCACAATAGCGCAGCAAGGTAGATTTTCATTACTTCCATTCATAGATGTGCTCATAGAAATGCACATAGTGAAAGCAGTTTCCATAGTCACATAACAAGTTGGTGGCAAGGCAAGGGCTTAATCCAGTCCTTTTCTCAAGTCAGTGCTCTTGCCAAACTTCCGGTGCCACACAGGTGCTTTGGACTGGAATCCAAAGTGGAAAGAACAGGAACATCAGCTCCATATATGCTGACTGGCTTGCTGGCATAAATATATTTTATTAAACACCTATGTCTGTAATTATAGACAATAACTTTTTCTCAATACTTGAGCCATTGGCCACATGGAATCATATTAAGTATTCTAAACAAATAAATATCTTTTAAGTTCTTCTCCTGAATACTTATTGGTTTAAGATACTTGATATGGTTTCACTAGCAAAGACTGATTTGCCTAAATAAAACTTGATTTTGCCTAAAATAAAACTTTGGAAGAGGGCTTCCTTACACATCTTTCTGAAAAACAGTATGTCATCAACATGTCTCCTTTTGTCTAATAGCTTTTAAGATAGATCTCAACCATGGTACAACTTCACCCTCATAGTCTACAATGTAAAAGCGTGGTGCAAAAAATATGCTGGATAAATCCTTTCTATCACTTTCTGAGTATTTTGAGCTTTAGAATAAATACTACATAACTTGTAGGAAAACATTGCAAGCATAGCTCTATGTAGTCCATTTACCTTTTACTCATATTTACCAATAGTTAACATTTTGCCACGTTCAGTTTATTGCTTATTCTCCATGTGTGTATCATAGCTGAGGACCTCATGCCTCTTTAATCCCAAATACTATAGTATTATTTGTTAAATAACAAGGATATTCAATTAAATAATCATAATAGATTTTTAAAATCAGATAATTTAACATTGATATAATATTATCAAATCTTCAGACCTTATTTAAATTTCCCTAATTATCCCAATAATATCCTTCATAGTGATGTTTCTCAAGTCCATGATCTCTAAGAGGACCTTTGCTGGAGAGGGCTACACATCTCTTAGTCTTCCTAAATCTTAAAGTGTGCTTCAGGCTTTTTGATCATTCATCCTGGTTATAGTCTTAAAGATTATATATCAGCTATTTTGTAGAGAATTCTTCTGTGTAGAGATAATAAACGCTTTGAGTCTGTATTTACTAACCAATAATGGTTAATGCAATAGACTTCAAAATTTCTCTGCCTCCTTTGAATCTTGGCTTTACCACTTTGTAGCTTTGTCAGTTTGAACAAGTTACTCAACTTCTCTATGCTTTAGGTTTTCCTCACACATAAAATAGCAGTAAAAATCATAGTAACTACTACGTAGGATTACTGGAAGGATTTAATAAGTGAGGTTATGTCAAGCACTTAAAACAATATTTGAAACTCAGAAAGTCCTGTTTGTGCTTATTGTTGTTGATATTATTATTGCCTAGTGTCACTTGAATAGAGCTTTTAAATGATAATCAAAACAATATAGAAGCCATCCATATTTGGAATATGAGTTGTCTGGGTTCTGCCGATATAGACTCCTGATAATGCCTACTTCCAACCAATGAAATCATTCTTATAAGAAGAAAATTAGCTGGCTTCTTTATTTGTGATTTCTCAGTAGGCAAGAGAAAAGCACTTTTCTCTAGCTTCACACAACCAGGATAAATAGAGCTAATAGAGCTACATAAAATCATTACACCCAGATAAAAATCTTCATGTGGAAATGGGTATAATATATAATACAACAGATTTTGTAATGACTAGTTGCAAAGGACCTGCTCTATGCCAGAATTTACACATAGAAAAAAACCTAATTTTCATTGAACTGAATATTTTGCAATATCAAATCTTTGTTTCCTCTAGCTATTTAGACATAAACTTCCCTATAATACCAATTCAATTTTCTGTATCGTGCAGTATCACAAGGTCAAGGGGAAATCTGTAAGAGAAGAATATGGACCATCACTCTCTCTCAGTTTAGGGAAATTTGCACATTGGTTATTTCTATTCTTTTTAGAGCTTCCCAAAAAATAGAAGTCAATTGAAGATTATTTTTGCCTGGGGAGAGTGGCTTCCTTAGATGTAAGTCCGAAAAAGTGTAGATATTAAGGATGCCTGCACGTTTAGGCAAACCTAAAGGGAAAAATAGAAGTTTGTTACATGTCATCAAAATTTATCATAATTCTCAATAATCCTGCTCTAAATCTTTTTAAGCACTGAGTGTGAGAGGTCATCTTTTATTGAAAAGGTCTGTTCAAGGCCAGCATGTTTCTTTGGGGTGTTTTTGAACAGGTGTTCAGCCTGCTACTTTATAGTATTATTTCCTCCAAGTGCCTGCCAATTAAATGATTCATCACTGAATCTTTTGGGTGATAACAGTTATGCTAGTAGGTCTGTGATTCCCAATTATTTCAATAAAGATCTCAAAAAGATGGCTCCATATTGCTATTTCCCAACACTTTTGGGTTTTCCACTTTTCTGCAGATCCTTTAACAGAATAATAAATATCCATGCAATTTTTCAGGAAGTAGTTTCTTAAGCACCTTGCCAATTGTTCAAGATTTTTAGGCTTAAAAATCTTATTTGACTCCATCTAATTTAACAAAATAACCATTAGTTTATTTTTTCTAATTATCACTGCTTATCTTATGTTTCAACAAATTAAATGAAAGCTGTTTTAGTTAGAATGTATTACAATGTGTTGACTTTGGTCACTACATAAAAATATGCCAATGTTACAAGTATAGTTTTATCTTATTTGCAGTCATGTTTAGTACCATAATCATATGTTAATGACAATAAAGATCTCTCAGAAAACTTGCTTATGTTTCTGTTGCAATAACCATTATAAAACCTATGAAAAAACTTTGATAATTTGACTGAATATTTTATGGAGTAATAAAAATGACATGAACTAGCTAATAAAATTATTTTTTTTCATCTTGAAAGCATTTAAATATCTTAAAGATCACTACTAAATATCATACTTATCATTTGAAGAAAGTTTGTTTCAGTGTCTGTGACATAGTTGCTAGAGAAGCCACAATTCTTTCTTAACTTGGATTTTCTATCAAAAAAGGATTTGTTTGAAAATGGTGCAGGATGTGAAACAAACTCAGATAGGGGGGTTTCGCAATGAAAATTAATTTTTGTTAAAAAATTATATATGTTAAAAATATTTTTTATAGTTTCTGTCCTCCAAATTAAAAGTTTATGTAATTTGTGCACCTAGATAGAAAATCCATCCACCAAGCCATTTTGTAGAGGTAAATCTTGAGAAGCTTTTAATACTTCATTCAATAATTTATGAGCAGAGGCCACATCTGCATTAGTCAAATGAAATATCACTGTTAACAAAAAAATCTTATTCACTGCTCAAGGTTCTATATTAACTTTTGCTTTTACCATTAAATAAATGAGTAAATAATATTAGTTACTTGTTTATTTGCATCACTCTAGAAAGGTATCATTTAATTTTCTATTATAATGAATCACATTGGATGGGTCATAAAACACAGATGCGCCCTTTGCAGCTTTGCTCAATTAGTGAAGCACCATGTGGTTTAAAAAACAGATTTTGGAGACTTATAATATATACTTTGGTTTCTAGTTTGCCTAATGTGGAAAGAGTAGGTAATCGTTCCTGAATCTACCACCGGCTATTCAGCTTCCTTACCACAATATTGCAGATTTGGCCAACTCTGAGAAGAATACCAGCAGGAAATAGAGACATTCAGCCAATATGACACTAGAGGAGCCAGAATGTGGTGGTTGAGGAGGAGGAATGAAAAAAGAAATAGGTCACAATAGAAAATGGAAGGTAGTGGAAAGGCAGGCTGATGCCTAGGAAATGTTGTTATTTGAGAATTAGGGAAATAATATAAGTGATTATTTTTATTCAGTTTCAATGTAAGTAAAATTAGAAATGAGTACAATCTTCATAAGCCCAAGAAACATCTTTTGTGGGAGAAGCATTATATAAATTTGATTAACAAGTGATAATGCAAAAAAAAAAAATAACAAGTGATAATGCTCTTTTAATATATGTCTGATGTACTGTAAATACCTAATAAATGTTTATTATTATATTTAACAGGGCCAAAGGGACCTTTTGCTTGAACTTGCTTAATTTATCGATGAAGATTTTATATCACCAAGATATCTTTTTAAATGAATAGAAGTCAGGTTTCACCAAAACAAAAATTAAATATACTTGTATATCCATGTTAGTTATAACTATAACTTACTGGTTTTTAGCATAATATTGACTGGCACAGTTTCTAACATAAGGTAAGAATTTAAAAATTACCACCATTATATATTACATTGCTCTTCTCTTTTGAACCTGTGCTTTTAATTCAATAGCAGGTCTTTGGCATCTGGAAGCACCCATGGGTATGATCTCCTTCAGCTTCCTGTCTTTTCCAGTTCTTTTTTTTTAAGATTTTAGTTATTCATGAGAGACAGAGAGGCAGAGACACATCAGAGGAGCCTGATGTGGGACTCGATCCAGGATCCAGGGATCACACCCTGAGCCAAAGGTGGACGGATGCTCAACGGCTGAGCCACCTAGGCATCCCTCTTTTCCAGTTTTAATTCTCATTTTAATAATATAGATTTTGATTATTTCCTTTAATAAATAATGAGTTTTAAAATTTTAAAACTTCATTAACTGTTTGATTTAAAATGTATGAGATGAGTTTAAATTCTCAATTGTTTTCTTTTATTATATAATCTATATATTATATATAATATCTACATAATGCAATATGTTACATTTATATAATGCAATATAATTAGATATAAAAGTAATGATAAAATACATTGAAAAAGTCGGCCTTGGATTATGATTTATGGCACATAGCTGCTACTCCTTTAACATGATAGCATCTAATTACCATGTAACGAGTTGAATGCTGTGTAGAACTTAGAACATAGATTCTATTATAAAAGTCTAGAAATTTTACTTGGTACTTTCACAGGATGGCACACACCTCAGTTTTCAAGATTTACGTAGTCAATCAAAAAAGATAAGAAACAGATATGAACAATGAAATTTTTATGAAACTCTGAATTTTATCTGTGATTCTTATTCCTCCATTCAGGTGAATCACAGTGAATTCTTTTTTTTTATGTAAAAATAGGCAAAACCCCTAGAAATTACCACATTTTATTGATGCAAATTTATAGTAAGTAGATTGCTGAAGCATTCATGCTGTGTGCTTTGCAGGAAATCCAAGGTACTATTTATTTGTCTTACTTTGCTGTTTTTTGTTTTGGGTTTTTTTTTTTAATATTTTATTTATTTATTCATGAGAAACAGAGAGAGAGAAAGGCAGAGACACAGGCAGAGGGAGAAGCAGGCTCAATGCAGGGAGCCCAACGCGGGACTTGATCCCATGTCTCCAGGATCATCCCCTGGGCTGAAGGCGGTGCTAAACCACTGAACCACCCAGGCTGCCCTGTTTTTTGTTTTTGCTTCCATTTTTTATTCTTTGGTAAAGGAGAAAAAAAGTATTTGCAGGTCTCTACTAAGCTTCTTTTTATGAGTACACCAAATCTTACTCATGTGGTTCAATTTTAAGCTGCAGTAAACAACACTTAATATTAAATATCTAGCAATTGCTTCATGTGGTTATCCAGGCCTAAAGAATTTTTCATCAGAAATAACAGCTACTCAGGGCAGCCTGGGTGGCTTAGCTGGTTAAGTGTCCAATTCTTGACTTCAGTTCAGATCATGATCTCAGGGTAGTGAGACTGAGCTTGTGTCAGGTTCTCTGCTAGGTCTGGTGCCTACTTAAGATTCTCTCTCCTTCTTCCTCTGCCCACTCACCTCCCCTTTTAAAAAGAAAAGAAATAGTAGCTACTCAAATGGAGTATGTGAAGAAAGGAAATGTATAATTTACAAATAATTCCAGAACATAACCCTATCAAACATGACATTCAAAGATAAAATAATTTGTAAAGTGTACTTTCCTCTAAATATTATGTTAACCCTTCTGTCCTAAATTTTCACCATTTTGCCTTTTTATTTTCCCTCCTCACTCATCTCTGTTTTCATCTTTGACCATTACCATAACCATTTTTAAACCTCTTAAACCTAAAGCTTGGAGTCTATGTAAATAGATATAAAACTTAAAACCAAAATGAAATAAAGGTAAACAAGGAATTGAACATCATTTAGTCAACAGAGAAAATGACAGCTGTCAATCTACCTAAAATAAATAGTGACTATAATGAAAAACAACTTACAAAAAATTTTGAAATAAAACATTTTTATTACTTAAGTTGTAGTTTTCCTGAAACATTGTTACATACATTGTGCCTTAAAAATAATTTGTGAAGTTGCTTTCTAACATTTAATTGGATTTGTACATGCATTCAATATAAAATATATGGCTTCCTCAGCTATTGCTCACAGCCACCTGAGGATTATATTTCATTAGAATAAAGCCTGACGTTGTAGTGCTCAGCAATAAATTGTAGCATGCAAAGAACCTGAAATATACAAGATGAGCTAAAATTATTTTCCTTTTCTTATATCTTTCTAACGATATTCCATAAGTTGATGAAAAATAACTTACTTTGTATCTAGTATATTTTTCAGTTGATACTCCTCTAAATTGCTTTGTTTCTTAGAGAATCTGATTTTTTTAAATCCCCCAAAGAATGCACACACATCACCACATAAGATATTTATTTCTTAAAAATTAGTTTCGAAAAGCCCTTTGCTTAAGCCATCTTGCCATCTGTCCATTTTATAGACCTTTGGGGAACCTGCTCTTCTCCTTCATAATTTGGGACAGAATAGTGTAATTTAACTTAACCCACTCTTTAACCCACAGATGGAAACTCTGTTATGTGGTAACGGATGATTGCAAGCTTTGAGCTCCCAAATATTTTGTCCTGATCAAGTAAGGAAAGAGCCAAAAGTTAGCCCCACTCAGTAAGCAAATCATCAAGGTCTAAATTGCTTGGGCCATTGGCATTGATCCTGGTTAAAATGAATTAGTCTAAAACATGGCACTCTGACCCTTTGATTCTGAATTTCCAATCTGTCTCACGCTGCTAGAGATCGTCAGGTTGCTGGGTGCTGGAGAGGACCTCTGGCAGCCCAATAATTGCAACTGCATTTGTTCCAGTGCAGCCCCTGGAAACTCCAGAGACACTACCTGCCAGGTACCCAGGGTGTGGCCAAGAAAGTGCTGCCAGCAGAAGTGCCCTGAGGAGCTGAGTTCTAACACAGAAGACACACATGAGAAGTGTTAGTCCATTAAACTAGAACTCAGGACGTCACAGTGTCCTGGCTCGGTCAACTTTTCCTGGTCTTGGGCCCTCAGTAGCATGCCTCTTATGTTGTGCCATGTGCTTGGAGGAGTTCAGAAAGGCCCTCACATATCCTGCACAGAAAGTGTACGACTCAATTGGTGAATCTAATTGATGAGAGGAGACAAGCACATGTAAAATAATGCCAACCCCATATAAGCAGGGTTCTGAGAAGTGCAGCTCAGTGTGGGCTGAACAGTCAAGGAATAGGGTGATCAATCCTTCAATTCACTCCACAAACACTGAGCTGCTCCGTACTCTATGCTGGATTGTGTGAAGCTAGGAACAGAAAAGTGAGCTCTTGCCAATTTTGCAAACAGTCTTCATTCACCTACTAGGTGCTCACAGTAGTTCCACTTTCAATTAAAAAGCAAACAAAACAAAACAAAGGGGCACCTGGGTGGCTCAGTGGTTGAGCATCTGTTTTGGCACTGGTGGTAATCCCAAGGTCCTGGGATGGAGTACTCCCTGCAGGGAGCCTGCTTCTCCCTTGCCTCTGTCTCTACCTTTCTGTCTCTCATGAATAAATAAATAAAATCTAAAAATAAAATAAAATAAAATTAAGTTGAAAACCAAAAACATCAATGGTAGGTTTTTACCTGAGTCCTATCTCTTTTTTAATAAAAGTAGTGTCCACATGCTGGGAGCTGTCTTAGGTAGGGAATGTGCCCTATTAATCTTTGTGTCCCCAGTAGCCAGCAGAATGCCTAATACGCAGTAACTAGTGAAAGAATATTTGCTAAGTAAATGAATCCATGTATTCTTGTACTGAGCACAGGAGATGCATTTAATTAGGCATGTGGTTTGGACATGAGGGGAGACAGTTCTTTCTTAACATGCCCTGCCAATAGCTCTCCGGCCTGGGTCCAACTGAGCAAGCCTGTCTTATCATTTCCTTCTACTTCAGACTAGGGCAGCTCTGACACCAGGAGCGAGAAGTCTATGCCACCCAGCTGTCCTTAAATAGCCTCCTTCATTAGGCCTGAATATGACACATCTGTAATCAGCTCTTTGAGGTTGTCCCAAATTTTGTCCTGAGGTATTACAAAGTGGGGTAGGCGACCCGCTCAGGGGATGGTATATATACACATTGACCCAGTGCAAGCAAAAAATAAAAAACAAACAAACAAAAACCAATGTGCCTCTGTATTCTAACTGCTACTGTGCTTCCTCAAACGACTGCCCCATGCCACTGACTATGTATCAGGATGGAGGGCAAGAGTGAAAACATGAGTGGAAAACTTTGAGGGTGGGATTAGAAAAATAAATTAGGCCAATCAGACAAACCTGTGTTGAGCATAGAAAGCTACTGTAATAACCAGGCTTAGAAAGGATTTTTGTGCAGAAACATATCAGGAAATCCTAGGTACTCCAGAATTATAAACTAAATTGAAGCTAAACTTGAGTAGGTTAAAAAAAAATCAAAAGTATGCAAAGCCATGATTTACCTGACATCATCATAAATTTAGGCATTGTTAATGCTTAGTCCTTCAGAATCGTCTCAGGACATTTTAAGAAATATTCCATGTATTCAGCTGATTTTCAAAATTTAATTTTTATTTCAATTGCAAAGAGGACCAGCTGGAAATTGCCTCAGAGAGGGCCCAAACATGTTATCTTGCAGTCGGAAGAGGCAAAAACCATTAGACTGTATGAATGTTTCACTGTATATAAAAATATTTTTTCTTACTGCCAACCATTAATTCAAATGTATAAATTCTTTCAATTATTTGTCTGTTTCCCTATCTTTTTTGTCTCTAATGTACAATTTCACATGCTTTGTTTCTCACAGAATCCCCTAAGAAAAGTATGTCATCTTCTTAGTCTGCTCTGGTTGCTATAATAAATTACCCTGAGACTGGGTGGCTTAAACAACAGACATTTATTTCTCATAGTTTTAGGAGTCTGGGAAATCTGAGATAAATGTCCTGGCAGATTCAACTTCTGGTTAGAATCGGCTTCCTGGTTTGTAGACAACTACCTTCTTGTTGTGTGTTCACAGGCCCTTTCCTTGGTGCATGCTGGTGAAGAGGTCTGTCTTTCTCTTCCTATAAAGGCACAAATGCCTTCATGAGGATCCCATCCTGATCCCATCCTGATCCCATCCTAATTATCTGCAAAAGGCCCACCTCCAAATACCATCACAATGGGGGTTAAGTCCTCCATATGTGAATTCTGGGGGGATGCAAACATTCAGTCCATAACAATCAAACAACAGTCTACCCACATGATTTCTGAACCCACTAAAAAAGCATACTATGTAAAAGTAGAATCAATTCCCTTTTTATTAAGAAATCCAATTAGTCCAGAAAACTCATGTGGCTTAATAACCCAGCAGGTATGCCATTCTCTAGGTATTAAACCAAACATACTAACTTTCAAGGCAAGGGGAAGACTTTCTCCAGCTGGAATCTTGCACATTGGTTTCAGATAATTAGACTATCTTCTCAGACTTCAAGACCAAGCCCATTGGTCAGTATCCCTGGAAGAACTGGACATATTAGGGCTGACCTAACCCCCTCACCCTTCACCATGCCTGAGCCTGCTGAGTTCTGAACCTCCCATAGCCTCCTTCAGCCTTCTCTGGTATGTTTCCTCACCCATGAGGTCAGGACAAGGACCTATCATACACGGAGTTCCTAGATTATGTCTAAGATATGACAGCACTTTTGAAAGTTGACTGGATTAATCAATTCCACCACAATGTAAACTTCACCGGGCAGAGACTTTTGTTCTACTGTTGAATGCTGGTGGAATAATACCTAGTGCATAGGCGCAGCTTCTAAAATATCTGCTGATCAACAGGTCACTTAGCGTTTGGCTAGGCCTTTGGGGAGAAAAATGCTACTAGGATACTTATAATCGTCACCCAAGAATAGACAACCTAGAAATTATTGAATTAAGAGGAACAGTAGGCCAAGAATCAGAAGATTATAAATTTTAACCCCTGTGTGGTGTCCAGGGTGAGTTACTTAACCCATCTGAACCTGTTTCCTCATCTATAAAACAAAACTGCAAATATTTCTTCTCCTGGCTTTGCTCAATTGTTCAATCCCATAAGATACATGACAGTCTTATTCAAACATACGTCAAAATGAATTTTACCAGTCTTCTTGTATGTGTCTTTTCCAATGACATATCTTTTTAATGCTTCAGAGCAGCTACAATGGAGTGGGGATTATCATGCTCATGTTTTACAGCTAAAGAACTTAAAAGGCGGAGATTAAATATCTTGCCTATGGTTCATGGCTCTCTGATGTAGAGTCCAGATTCACATCCAGCACTTTCAAGGTGTCATATTAATTCAATCCAAGTTCTGTACTAAAGTTCTTTTTTGCAACCTGGATTCAAATCGCTTCTGTAGCTTTTTTTAATTTGTTTTGGCTTTAACATGAATTCGAAACTTTCCAATCATTAAACTAGATCATTATTGAAATTGATTTAGTAAAGAAGTTGAGAAACTGGGATAACTAATTATGTGTAAAAGTGAACTTGACCTATACAGAAAAATCCATGTTTGAAGGAAAGATCACTACCAATTTATTCATTTTCTCCAATTCCCTTGGTTATATAATTGAATTCTCTATCATGCTTTTCAAGATTTTAAGATAATATTTCAGTGTCAGATTCGTTCCATATCAATTTCATTTTCAGGCATGCTTTACTGTCAGGATCAATAGTTCTTTGTAATTCAAACTCTGAAGTTCACTCTGCCTCTTGGTACTACCTGCCACCAGACTAGCTAAGCTAGTTTTGACAGACACACTTCCCGCTTTCCAAGTCATTAATAACACTTTGGAAATATCTTCGCACTTGCCACAAATCACTGAGACAAAGGCATGAAAAAAAGATTAGAAGTTCTCAGGTCAAGATTGCGTGTATGTGTGTGTGTGCATGCATGCAAAAGAAGTACAATCTGATTGCTTTAAATCCATTCCTCATTTAATGGGAAGGAAATTTTATTTTAAAACAAAGTTAAAGAGGTAAAAGATTTTACTTTTTGCCTCAGCTTTTGGGACCGACAGACACAGAAACTGTGAGAGCTGCAAAGGGCCCTTTATAATAATCTAGCTCTTAGGAGTGACAGTGTTTGGGTGGGGTAAGGTCGGGAGTTACTCAGGTGTGTAGAGCATTCTTTTGAACCTACTCTTCTTCCAAGCCTTTCTCCAGCCCTGGAGTGTTGATTTGGAGGCAACACTACTACATAACCAATCATGACCCAAGTAGCTAATCTGTACATTAGATTGAGCAGTTCATTCATTCACTCATGCATTAATTATCTATGGTAGTAGAAGTAATAAGATGATGAATATAGTGTATTTCATGCCTTCTAAAGATCTTGTAAAATATTAGCAACATTCAGAATAACAGCCACCCCTTCATAAAGACTTGGTACATGCCAGAAACTATGCTAAGCAATTTACATATGTAATTCATCCATGCAAAATACAGTTGACCTTTGAACAACCAGAGGATTAAGGACATTGGCTCCTATCACAGCTGAAAATCTGTGTACAATTTTGACTCCCAAAATGCCTAGCTACTAACAACCTACTGTTGACCAGAAGCTTTGCTGATAACATAAATAATACACATTTTCTATATTATCTGTATTATATACTCTATTAAAACATGCTAGAAGAAAAAAATGTTATTAAGAAAATTGGAAGAAAATATATTTATAGTATTATACTCTGTTTATTGAAAAAAAAAACCCTGCATATAAATAGACCCATGCAATTTAAACCTATGTTGTTTGAGGGCCAGTTGTATATTTTTTAAATACTTACTCTGTGCCAGGTACTACTTGAAGCACTGAGGATGTAACAGCGAATGATACAGACAAAAAAAAAAAATCTCCATCTTCAAGAAGTTTACTTTCCTATTTGGAATACACATATAATTAAGTAAAACATATAGTACATTAGATTGTAATGAATGCTAAAGAGAAAAAGTACTAAAGCAGAGATGAGAGATATGAAGTATTGCTGTGTGGAACTGAAATTTTACATAGGGGACCCAGGGAATATCTCACCGAGAAATTGAACTTTTAATTGCAATTCAAATGTCAAAACTACATCAAAGGTGATAATGTGTAAGGGGAACATTTTACACATAATTCTCCTCCCTGATACAATTTCCTTTGGAAAAATTTGCTTCTGGCCTTTGTCAATAAGCATGCATGTTTCATATTAGACTCAGCAGAGTTTTCCTCTTTATTACAGCCCTATGACAGAAGAGGATTTTGTAAAAATGTTTGCAAAAAGTGAAGGAGCTAGCCATGCAGATAGTTGGGGGGAGAAGACTCTTGGGGGAACAGAGCATGCCTGGGTTATAGCAGGGGCAGAGAGGGAGTCAATGTGACCGGAGCAGAACTAAGAGTATCATGCTGAGTATGACAGAAAAAGCCAGTGGAGGGTTTCAACCCTTCATGGTGGGTGTTGCCCTTTGAATTTTACACATGAGAAAAATTGAGGGTCATATCAGGCAAACTGCTTTTTCTAGATCACTTATATCCCAAGTCATGAAGTTGAGATGTTAAGACCTTATTTATCTGATTCCAAAATTTGATATTAATCATCATACTGTCTTGCGTGTATTAAAGGAAGGTGAATACAAATACTTGAATACATTGGTACAAATGCTAAAGACAAAGTAAAAGTATATTCTATGTGTGTGTTCGTTATATCTGGAGGCGTGTGACAAAGCTTCTCGAAGAATTTGTCGTTCAATGTCGACCCCATGGATGGGTATCATTTCCAGAAACAAAGATCGGTTTAAGGGCATTCCAGACAATGGAGAAAAATCTTTCCTTGATTTTATAACCATCAAAAACTCAGTACGTACAAATTGTTTCAACATTCTACTAGTTGTTGGTTTGTTTGACTTTTTTAACTGCTTTATATAGATGAGAGTAGACTTGTTTTTCCTTCATTTGACCCACCAGTTCTTTCAGTTATACCTGTCTGGAAGTAAACTCCTTATCTACACCTGCAAACCTACCCCTGGGTAATCACTTTCTGTGAATATTATCATCACCCACTGAGTTGACCAAACTCTAAATCTGATGATCATAGTTAAGTTCTTCCTTTTGCCTCCAACTCAAGCAAGCTTCAGTTCCAATACATTAATTTTCTTACTCAAATATCTATTGAACCTGTCCCCTTTCTGTGTCTCCTGCCACTAACACCATTAGATCCTTATTCAGTCACATGAATTAAGGAGAAAAAAGAGGAGAGAACTGAGGCACAGGGAGATTAGGCAACTGGTCCAAGTTTTTGTTGCTTGTGAGTGATTGTGTTGAGGATTAAATCCAAGTAGTCTGGCTCCAGAGCATATATCATTAACCACCATGCTCTTGTGCCTGGGGAAAAAATAGTGTTTTATTCAAATTATGGTTATTGCACTATATTTATCTTTATTTTATAGGTAAAGAAACTGAGAAAATAAATGTTTTTTCTAAAGTTACCCAGGTACCAAATGGAAAGACAGAATGCAAATGAATGAATCTGACTCCAGAGTTCGTGCTAAATGAATGTATGAAAAAAACTTTCTAAGTTCCAATTTCCTTGTTTGAGAAAGAAAATGAAGCAGCTAGACAAGATCATCTTTAAATTTCCATCCTATTCTAACAATTACATTAGTTTTACTTTTCAAATTACCTCTGACTCTTTTTGCTTGCTTTGGAGATGCTTCGATGACAACATAGGAACAAAATCTTCTGTTTTAGTTCGTGTATGCAATTATGATATACTAAGATGACACTAAAAAGATTATGTTCTGAGACAAAATGAGGAGCTTGGTCACTTATCAGGGCTTTTGAAGGGCATAGGGGACCATGGCTCAAACTCGTAGATTCTACATCAGTAGTATTTCTCAGTCTTGGCTCAATCCAGGGCCATCAGTGACAGGGCTGGGCTGGGTACTTCCACGCCAGCCTTCCAGCAGCCAGGAGCCCCACGCCTGCCAATCTACTCCTCACTCAGCGACAGCACTCATCTGCCACTCTTGTTTTAATCACATCAATCCTTTCCCAATTCTGCTTTGTATCACATCCAAGCTCCTAATTGTAGGTTTCAAACCTCTCTACCAATTACTCCTGCCTTCGTATAAATAGAAACATCTCTTCTCACTGCCTGCTTGTAGCACTGCTGTGGTGAACACTTGTTTTAAGAGTTCACGTCACCTTCTTTGCTTACACCTAACTTTCAAAACTATTCAAAAGTCACTTCCTCTGGCTAGCTTTTCCAAACCAACACCCCCCTGCCCTGGTAGTTCTAGTCTTTCTAGTGTCTAGTGAGAAGTTAGCAGTAGAAGAAACACATTTGAAGCTGAGTTAATCACGTTGTCTAATGGAAAACTACATAAATAGAAGTTAGGAGGAATTGCTGAGTTGAGTGCTGAGAATTATGTTAGCCTAAATCTTACTAATCTGTAAAATGGAAACATTAATACAAATCCCACTGCCTTATGAAAATTAAACACAGTTTACTGTATTAAGCACATGTATATCAAGTAACCGCTGTGTATTGACACTACTCTAGAAACAAGATATTTATGCAGTAATTGATAATAACCTCTTCATGTGTAGGTGATCAAAAATATATCTATGTATTTTCCCCATTTAACTATAGATATTTTTGTATTAATCAGAGTTTTCAATGCTTGGTACAGTAACTTTTTTCTAACAGTAGAGGATAAATAATCATCAACTGAAAAAAAATATTTCATTTATTTGATATTTCCCAATTCTAAGAAAAAAAAAAATGTGAAACCCTTCCTTTCCTATGCCTAACCTTCCACCCACACTCAAGCATCTGAAGGGTCTGGTTTGGTAAAGATCAAACAGGTGTTCTAACGTTTGGACAAGCTCAATGCTCAAAAATTCTGCCAAAATCTCCTGCTTTATAATAAGAACAGATGGTCACAGATGAGCGTTGCTTCAGCTATTGATGATGTGGAAAACAAATCTTTATCACAGAAAGGGGAGGGGATGGAATTTTTAGACATAACCATTTTGTAGATATAGATGCGTTGTGCACAACACGCAGACCATCAGTGTGATTATAATAGAATGAAATCCAAATTTTAAAAGATGTTGATAAAACGCTTGGCTGCCTTCCCACACAGAGTAAAGACCCATTCCCTTCTCCACATTAGACTCATAAAATGAAAATATTTTATGTATGATATTTTGTGAGACTTTTGATAGTACTGAGCAGTTTGATTCATACTAGAGATATTGCAATTTTTATTATTTAAGTGCTTAGCAGTTTTTGTTTTTTCATAAATGGGATCAAAGGGAATGACAGAAGTATCATTCTTATCAAAATGATCTAAAAATTATTAGTTTCATTCTGACAGAAGTTATTAATGTATCACACAGTCCACTGAGGCATGAACTTTTAGTTAGTTTTAGAATTAAATGTCAAAAGTGATGTTATATCAGAAACTTTGTGTGTATCAGCTTAAGATATTGTAGTCACTCGACATTAATGAATAGTTTCCTGATACAGATAGGCACGTCACAAATGATGGTGGTGTATGAGTTCAGATTGGAAGAAACGAACAGGTCAACTGGCCTCTTTTGTGTTATTTTTTTCTGACACTTAATTATGTATATGAGCTCTCATTATCTCCAACGTTTTCCTGCCAGTTTGTGTACCAAAAACATGTTCCTATAGTTTTATATTTTTATGAGTGTGTTTGTGGTATTTATATCAGGTGCCTGCCAACAACAATCTTGGCTGTAGACTTCTACAGAACCTAATAAATAAGACCAGATTGATGGAATGAAGTCTACTTTCCGTTAAAATATGGACATCTTAACTCTGAAGAATTTCAGAAACGTTTCATCTTGTACTTCAATTTTACTAGGATCACACAATATGCATTATCATATTTTCTGGAGGAAACACAGATCTACAGCTGTACTTATAATTTCGCAGACATCAAGAAATGTGGGCCTGATTTTCGTTGGTTAGGTGGTAATTATTGGCTGGTTCCTTGATTCCTTGAGACTGAGTATTGATGAAGTGAATGCACAATGAGCTCTGGGCAGAAAATTCAAAAACTTGAAATCTCAGCAGAAAGTAAAACTCAAGAGCTTGAAAGGAACTTCATGGTAAAAATCCTTTAAGAAAGTGAGTCAAAGATTGATTTACATTAGATATTGGTTTCCTGTATTAGGTGAGTTCCAAATGCACCAAAGAGGATTGTCATTTTTACAGGAGAAGTCTACCTACCATTTAATTTTGGGAAAACCAGTTTGTGATAAATCAATAGCCTATGGTGGGTATGTAGGACACTGAGGAAAATGAGAATACTTTGTGAGTTTTGCAGTCTAATTGGAAATAAGGAATACATGAAAATATTTATGATATTAGAAATTAAACTATACCTCATACAGGGGATATCAAGTGATTAATTGCCAAATGAAAGACAAATATTGAATTTAGAGGTAAATGTAACTACTCTGGCCCAAAGGCCTACAAATTTTCATAGATAGGATAGGGCTTGTGTTGGTGTTTAAAAATAATAAATTTTAAAATGGACACAGTTATTCAAAATGTATACTATATTTTTATAAATTTTAATAAATTTTTATAAATATGACTTACATGTATAATAAAATTATATTGAGATTTTATCTCCTTTGATGATAATTCTTTATAACTACATTAAAAATCATCTAAAATATAGGACATGAAAATATAAAGTAAATCAGTCTTTAACTCTCTTATTTGCTCTTTGATGAAACAAACTATTTCAACTTAAAGTAGAGATGGTATAAATCATGGGAAATTAGAGAAGGTTTTGACAATGGGGGGTGATTTTCCTTATTCAGCCATAATTTAGATCATCTATGTCCCATAATTTTTTATTTAAATTCAATTAACTAACATATAGGACATCATTAGTTTCAGATATAGTGTTCAACAGTTTATCAGTTGCATATAAACACCCATTGCTCCTCACATCGTGTTCCCCTAATGCCCATCACCCAGTTACCCCATCCCCCCATCCACCTCCATAATTCTTGTTGAATTAATAAAAGATTTATAGAGTGCAATGTCATCGGGTAGCCCATTGTGAAATGCCTATGATATAGAAGGATATTTACTGGAATAGGAAAAAAAGAAAGAGGTAAAGAAGGAGGAAGAAGAGGAAAAGGAAAAATCAAGGAAGAAAAAGAAAAAAACAAACATTTCAGAAACCAGGAAAATTCTATGGAAAGATGCAGACTTTGCTAATAATGCTGGAATTCTCCTAACTGGAGTATGACACAGTGGGGTAAGTATTTACTCTTCATTTAGAAATAAAGGTCTCCTGTAGCCTTATAAAGAGAACCTTTAAAGTGGACAAAAAGTAAAGATCTTCTCTACCTTTTTTAAGTTGAAAATGTATATGAACACATTCTTAAAAATGTTTCAAAGGAAGAAAATCAGTCTCACTATATCATAACATTTCCATTTTTTATTACCTGTACGCACATATTTATTCAGTCCAATCATCATCTGAAGCTTATTTTGAATTCTGTAGTCAAAAAATTCTAATATATTTTTAAGGAGCCAATCTACTTTTGAATCAAAATGAGATTTTAGAAGTCTGGTTGCCTCCTTCAAAGAGATCCTTGCAAAGAGCACTGTCCTTGAGAAATGAACTTCCTCATAGCTATTTTGAGAAGGAGAAGTAGAAACTGAAACATATTTGGGGCATTTCTGTGAAGACTTTCGGAGAAAGTTACAAAAAAAAATAGGATGGGACCATTTGAGTTGCCATTTATAAAAAGGGAAACCTCTCTATGATGGAAGGTCAGGATAACCACCTGTTCTTCAAAGGATATTGGAAAATAAGCTTCTTTAATCTAAAACACCCTGACGGGGTGACCAGATGGTAGATGTCTTTGGTGAGTACAGATTTCCAGCCTCTGAGACCTGCTTTGTTGTGCTTACAAGTCTATGTGAAAGGACTCCAGGCTGTTCAACACTGCTCATCAGCTGTCAATCATTGAATAGTTCTATTAGTGAGTTTAGGGATGTTTTAGGGATTTCTTAGCTGGTGGACCACAGTTTCTCAGAAATACACAGCTGGGCTGTAAATAAACCTTAAGAAGGGAGGTATTATAAAATGGGGACAAGGAAGGAGGCTCCAATCCCTTTGAAATACTCTACTTCTACCCTTGAGGAGTTGGTTTTTACCATAGCTCACCTGACATTCCTAGTTGTCTATATCCCATTTTCCTCTTCTTCCCTATAGACAGAATCCTGATTTTGTTCAGGAAAGTGCTATACCTAGCCCCAAAGAGATACTTATTTCACAGTCTTCCCTGGATTGACCATATTGTACAGAACTGGATATTTTCTGGGAATTGTTTTCACTCCCCCTTCCTTCCTGCTGCCATGAACCTGGAGATGCTGTAGTGATCTCATAATATGAGATAATTAGGTATAAGGGAAAATGTGAACACACTGAGGCAATAAGAAGAGAATGATAAGCACTTGGGTCCAGGCTGGTTTGATTGAGCAGTTTAGCCCATGCATTCAACCCCTGAATTCTGACCTTTTATATGAGAAGAATTATCCCAAATGTGTTTAAACTACTGATTATATATTTGGTTACTGGAAGTCTAGCATAGTCTTAACTGCTACCCCTGGAATAGCAAAATTGTAATATGACCATCTAATATCTTGGTCTACCAATCTCTAATTTCCCCAGGTGACTACTTCATGAAGCTGATGGTTTGGGTGAAGTCCCTAAGGAAAGCTCAATGTCTGTTTCAGATAATTAAAAATGAAGCTGGGGCACCTGAGTGGCTTAGTCGGTTAAGCATCTGCCTTGGGCTCAGGTCATGATCTCAAGGTCCTGGGATCAAGTCCCACATCAGGCTTCCTGCTCAGTGGGGAGTCTGCTCTTCCCTCTCCCTGGACCCCTCCCCCTGTCTTGTACTCTGCTCTCTCTTGCTCACACTCTCTCTCAAATAAATAAATAAATAAAGAAATAAAGAAATAAATAAAATCTTTTTTTATAGTGCTTTTAAAAATAAATAAATAAATAAATAAATAAATAAAGTAAGTAAGTAAGTAAGTAAGTAAGTAAGTAAATAAGTAAGTAAGTTGACTGAGGGAGTCATAGTTAAATGAGTGACTTGGATTTTTGAATTAGAATGTCCAAATGTTCAAACTTTCCAAGAAGTAAATTAGTAAAATTCATTTCTTGGGAAGCAAATTGAAACATTCCTGAAGTTTTTGGGAAGCAACAATATGAATGTGTAGTGGAAGCAATGACTCCATGGACTTAAATCTCATAATCCTCTGGCTCTTTCAGTGTCATGAAAGAGTTAATGTGACCTTCAATGTATTCCAATTTAGAATCAAAGTACTTTTGACTATTTAGCCAGAAAATCTTGCTCAATATTTATAAAACTACCATATAATTAGCATAAGTTCACATGCCTATGGTGAATAAAATAAATGAGAAGAAAGACTAAAGGAATTTTAATGAGCTCTGCCTTAATCATCCCCTGAAATAAATCTAATAAAGTATTTCTCTTCAACCTTCATTTGATGTTTTTCCTCCCCCTAACTGCCCCAGCTACACCTATGCTCAGATACACACACTTATCCTTGAAATAGGCTTGTTATTATCTCATAACTCACATATCTTTCTCTTCGTTTCTGGGTATCTGTGCACATACAGAGATTTATGTATATATACACACTCCTATATTTGACTGTCAACCTTGCCTAGTTTTCTGTTAACCTGATAAGGGAGGGTATGATAAGCAGGGGAAAAGGGTTAAAAGGATCCATTGTAAGAAAAACGAAGCAAAAAGATATTTTAGGTCTTAAATTTACCCTTGAAGTTGTTGTACACACAAAAGGAATATATTTTTAATATGCAGCTGTAGTTCCCTACAAGATCCTGTACATAGTAGGCATTCTTTTTTTTTTTAATTTTTTATTTATTTATGATAGTCACACAGAGAGAGAGAGAGAGAGAGAGAGAGGCAGAGACACAGGCAGAGGGAGAAGCAGGCTCCATGCACCGGGAGCCCGACGTGGGATTCGATCCCGGGTCTCCAGGATGGCGCCCTGGGCCAAAGGCAGGCGCCAAACCGCTGCGCCACCCAGGGATCCCCCATAGTAGGCATTCTATAGAAAAAAATTATCTGTCCCACTCTTGTACCTTTGTAGTCAGTACATTGGAATGCTTTTCTTCCTGACTGGACTCCTACTGTCAGCCTATGCAATGAACATACTGAGATATTAGTTCAATTCCATGTTCCCAAAACTGTTCCAGCTATTGGTTTCCACACAGTAAATATGTGCCAAGGAATAAAGTCAACCTGAGGAAGAGGTGAAGGGGGTGAAGCAAAAGAGACAATGAATATTGTATTTTTCTTTCTGTATAAAAGCAAAATAGATTTATATGAATCATGACCTCTTGGAACTTGCAAGCATCTCCTGTTTGAATTTAAGTTCTGTTTAGCTAATCTCATGTCATAATTAAAGTTAAAAAAAATTGTATCCAGCATACATATGACTCATGTCATTAGGGAAGAAATTGCATTGTTTACTGAGCATTTTTGCAGGTCACTCTGAAACTGTGGCAATAACACATTCTAGATCTATAGGAAGAGTGTTTCATAAAAGGAACATTTTAACACAAATAGGCCATGAGGGATTCATACATTGATCTCTCACTGACGTTTTCTCTGAATTAGTTAAGACTGCTAGACTAACAATGATTCTAATGGGAAAGATAAAGAAGACCGAATAGTGGAGAGGCAGCAATTCAAAGGTTTAATTCAGGTTTTCCTATTTATATGACTTATAAATTTAGGTAATTGGTGGTGTTCAAACTGATGATGCTATCGAATGCTGTTGATGGATTATAGAAGTTCATTTACCTCCTAAGTTTTAGTGCTTAATAAGAGATAACACAGTAGTCCCCCCAAAAAGAAAGTTTGCTGACAATGATAGAGCATTTACAGCAGGCCACCAACAGTACGTTGGTTCATGAATTTACTCATGTCAAAGTAGAAATTTTAGCAATATTTATCCTTCATGCTACCTTTTCATTAATATCTTCTTTGAAATAAGTGTTATAAGATAAAGTATCTATTCACTAACATTCTAAATTATAAAATAAAAGTATCACATTTAATCCAGGGCTAAACTCTATGTCTCCACGCCTCCATCTTAATTCTGTATCACAGGATTTTTGAGATCTCTGGGAAGGGCTTTATTTTTCTTTTATAAGTGAAAAATCATTCATCTGAATCCTACTCGAGAGTAATTGTAGCTTGGTCAGCACTGTGATATGGGAAAAGAATGTATAATATGCCTGTGTTTAGTTGGAATCCATCTAGCAAAGGCAAGAACAAAAAGTCAAGTCTATTTAAACCACAATACCATTTCCCTAAGATGTATTTCTGACATACACGTGGGATTCTGTGAAAGCAAATCCATGGTCAATATGTAGCTCATTTTCACTCAGTCAGTGTAACCTAGAATAGAGAGACTTTTCCAATAATGGAAATGACAATTAAACTCTTCAGTCATGATCACCAGCTTTCATGCAACAGTGTTGAGGAATATTGATGCGAAGAGATCCAGCCTTCCTGTGATTAAAGGCTTCTTCTGGATAGCTTCATGGATGAAACCTATGTGTACAATTAAAGTTAAAGTTCCCCTTCCCCAAAATCACTAATCATAATTTGATGAAGATGGTAGTGTTAAAAGCAAGCATTTTGGTGTAAGTTTTAACCAACCAACCTTAAGATAGAAGTAATAATCTACTTTCCTCCCCTAACTGTTCCAGCCATCTCTACGCTGGGCACATACACTTATCTTTGCAATAGGCTTTGTTATCTTTCATCTTATAATTTGCAAAATATCTGACATTAAATGTACTATGTTTACAGTTATTATTACTAGCACCACATGACTCAGAAGTCCCAGGTGACTGCCTCAAGAGTGTGAAAACTTTACCTGGCAGGTTAGAAAAATTGACCCCCACTCTCATGTTTTCTTACGCTATGTCATCAAATGACAGACTGAGAGATCAGAGTAGTCATCAGGTAACTCTCTCCTAGACTCTATAGTCAATTTTCTTCCTGCTTCTCAAGCTGTGATAATAGTTTGAGCAGGGTGTGAGATGAAAATCAAAATCAATTTCTCATATTAAACAAAACAAAACAAAACAAAACACCCCAGTTCTAGTCTTCTACAATACTAGAAGAAATGCTAAATAGTATAAGTAGACCCTGCTTAGTCTAAAAGCATTTCACATTAGGATAGTAAAATGAAATTTGTTTCAAAAAGCATCCTGGAGGGCAGCCCAGGTGGCTCAGCAGTTTAAGCGATGCCTTCAGCTCAGGGCCTGATCCTGGAGACTCAGGATCGAGTCCCACATCGGGCTCCTTGCATGGAGCCTGCTTCTCCCTCTGCCTGTGTCTCTGCCTCTCTCTTTCTCTCTCTCTCTCATGAATAAACAAATAAAAATCTTTTTTAAAAAATTTACAAAAAAAAAAAAAAGCATCCTGGAAAGAAAGGGCTCATAATGGACAAACTGATATGTTTAGAAAGTGGATAAGTTGGAATCTGGCCATGTGTGAAAGCATGTATGTTTGAAAACTCATTCATCTGTCTGCTCTTCCAACTTTCATTAGAAATAATGTATTGTATCATAGCAGCTTATAGAACAGTGAAATGGACAGATAATTGAACCATATTACAAAGAAAAATTCCTATTTAATAGTAGACAAGGTGCTCCTCTGTCTAAACTGAAACAGCATGTGGGAGTCAATAGGATTTTTGTCTGTCTCACTTCTTATCAATAGATTGCATAAAGCGTCCTCCCCACCCCCCAACCTTTAGGAAGAATCAGGCCTGAAGGAAGCCTATTGAAGCCCGCAGGGGCTGTTTTGATTGGCTTTGGCTTAGGTATTTTCTTTGTAATTATTCTGTGGTTTCCCCGGTATTCACTGCAGAGTACAGCTATCCTAAGTTGAGGGCCTTTGATATATGTCTGTTCTGATTTTCTTCTAATGAGGAGGGGGGGCAGAGGGAGAAGTAGTATGCTTTAAGAAGAAATACACAAATATTATACTTTGTTTAAATTATTGTGAACCAACCTTTTTCTTTTCATTCATTATCTTGCAGGATTATATCCTGATTTTGTTATAACCTGCTATCTATTATACTAATACCTTCCTGGGGGTCTTCTGTGTAGCTAAACAAGATTCAGAATTAGATGGCCAAAGGAGCTTTCTTATTTTTCCTCCTTCCATTTGAAGGCAAATGTGCACTGCTTGCCTTTGTGGAAAGCCTGGGACCTTGGAGGCCACTATTAAGAACCCCTGTTTGTTAGTTATGACTTGCTTTCCTGAAACAACCATTAGCCAACGCATCACTAAGTCAACCTAATGAAATAGAAGCACTGCAAGTTTATCTACTCGAGAATTCTTTACTTACTAAAGGTCAAGTGTGAAGTCATTATTTTTATTTGACTTACCAGGCTTCTATTTCACTTATTAAGGGTTCTCAGAGTGTTTTGTGGAACCTCAGGAGTTTATGAGGTAAATTAAAATGGTTGCTGAAGTTAGGTAACTGGAACCACTTCCAGAACATACCAACACCTATTTCTACACTCCTCAATATATATTTTTTAAGATTTTATTTATTTATTCATGAGGGAGTGTGCACACAGGCAAAGGGAGAAGCAGGCTCCATGCAGGGAGCCTGATGTGGGACTCGATCCTGGAACCCCAGGATCACACCCTGGCTGAAGGCAGGAGCTAAACCACTGAGCCACCCAGGGATCCCTCTACACTCCTCATTATTTGAAAACTAAATGGATCAAACTACCTCCCCAATATACTGAGTATTCCATGTGAACATAATTTTATTGAATTTGTATTGAGTTGGATCCCCTGAGTATTAACAACAAATGGTGATTTAATGAGGCCAGCACCATGTTAGAGCCAAAAGAAGATAATGACTGAGGATAAGGATAGGCTTCTGCCTTCAAGGATTTTGGGAGCTGATTGGAAAGAAAAAATAATACATATACAGGAATTAGACACCAAGAAAGCATAGCAACTTGTGTCATTGATTATTGGTATAAAAATAGATTAAAAAAAAACAGAGGTGTATATAAATTGCAGTAGAGAATTCATGGAGAGGCCAAATTTTGGGTAAGTCTTAAAGGATGAATAAGAATCACATGAATGGAAGAATGAAAAGAAATTTTCCAGGTTCATTTAGTGACTCATGCACCTTTATCTAGTACCTGTAACTGGCCAGAAAATATGCATGTAGAATAATTCTCTGTCCTCAAGGAAACTTATTTTTGTTCTGTGGATGACCTTTTCCTCTTCACATGCTCTTTATACATGTGCTTTCTGTTTTAACTGTTTTCAGTCATCACTGTATATTGAATCATCCACCATTCAGCAGCTTTAAAAAAAAAAAAAAAAAAAAAAAAGCATTCTCTTCCCTGAGTCTAAGGGTTTACTGAGCTCAGCTGGGTGGTTCTGCTTCCTGTGGTACTGTTGGGACTGTAGTCATCTAACAGCTCAAATGGGCTAGAACTTCCAAAATGGCAAAGCAAATCATGGGCCAAAACCTAAAAGCAAAGGGGAGGAGAGGCAAGAAATTCATGGCATCTTTAACCCATCACACTGCCTAAGGGGCTTTTTATGTGACTTCTCCTCCAACGACCTAACCCCCTAAACTCAAGTGTTATCACGACAGCACAGAATTGAGAAGGAGACACACAAACTAGCTGTCTTTTCTTTCAACATTTTTCTCAACCATGAAACTGTTCTATCAGTGACACATTTATTTCCTCAATGACAAAGGAGAAGTGGAATGAACAAAAAAGGAAGTAGTGCATGAAAGTTTTGAATTTGAAAGTTGGAGGATGTTTGGAATTTAATACGGAGGGGGGGGGGGGGCAAGCTTTTTTAAAAGCCAGAAAAGTTACCTAGACGTAATATGGTAGTCATCAGGGAACCATGGAATTGAGGGGTGGTGGGGATAAGAATGAAATCAAGAAAGTGAAATTCATGCCAGATTTGTATGACAGTCAATTTACCCTTTTGAATATCTTTTCCAAAATATTTTCCAAGGATTATTATACATAATTTCATCCCTTTCCAAATAGTAAAACCACCTAAATGCCCTATCTCTTCCTAAACTACTTAAAATTTTTCATATTCTCATTATAAGTCTTTTTCTTATTTCATTATATATTGCTACCGTTGTTTAATTTATGTCTAGTCTTATCCCTAAAGGCTTTCCCTCAAATATTCTTATCCCAATGGTTCTTTTTACTCCTTTCTCTAATCCCAAAACACTAAGGACTAAACTTATTTTTTAAATCCCACCTCCCCCTCCCACCTACCGTGTGTGACTGACTGTGGGGCTCAATAAATGAATGGAACAACTAAATGAACGGATAGTAGTCAAAGAATATGGAAAATGTCCCACCTCTACAGAAATTTTTTTTCTAAATTAAAAATTGCATAATATTTTGAATACCATATTGGGAAAAACACTTGACTACCAAAGCTAGTAATTATATGTAGTTCTTTACATCAAGGGATGATTTCAAGTCATGTAAGAGGATTGATTTTCCACTCTAGCCAAGGGACTCATGGTGCAGTAGAAAAATAAAGGGACAGGAAATCGGATGATCTTGATTTATATTCCAGTTTTACCTTCTGTAAAACAGGCAAGTTTTTAACTTGTGCTTTACCCTCTCTGGACATTGGTTTCCTAGTCTATAAAATGAAGAACCTAGACATTGTTAACCAAGATTTTTGCATGTAAACATTTCCAGCAGAGTTTCAGAGAAATATGTTAGATGAATCTAACCCTCACATAGAAAAAGACACTCATAGTCCGGAGCAAGCCATTCAGCCTTTCTGATTCTTAATTCTTTCCTTGGACACTAAGGAACTCCAGGGTCTAGAGCCCACTTTCTTTTAACAACTTCACCCTGTGGTTGAATCTCTAGGAAAATAAGTTGCCATTTTTAATCCAATTAGTGTAATTTTCTTTGTAAGAACAAATAAATCTACACCCAATAGCATTTTAGGATCAGTAAGAAGGTAGGTAGCACTCAGGGCAAATATAGTGGATGTTAACTAGAGTAGAATATTAGCAATAGGTGCAGATGGCTCAGAGTACTTTAAACCATTTAAATTCACTTCCATTCTACAAACACTTATTGATATTTACATACATAAGAATCTATGTCAGATTACAAAGACAGATAAAACTTACACTTTTCTACAAAATTCAAGTCTTAAAATTGTCTACCCGGTGCTTCTCAAAACAAATTTCATTGCTCTTGTCCAGTAGTCTCCCCCTGGGATACTACGAGCCCCAAAGATCTTGACCCTATCATTGACCCTCCCTGGACTTTCATCTGCTCATTTATAAGAGTGACTGATCATCTCTTCCAGCTCCAGTGTTTTGTTTTGTTTTGTTTTGTTTTGTTTTAAAATATTTTATTTATTTATTCATGAGAGACATGAGAGAGAGGCAGAGACACAGGCAGAGGGAGAAACAGGCTCCCTGCAAGGAGCCCAATGTGGGACTCAATCCCAGATCCTGAGATCATGCCCTGAGCCCAAGGCAGACGCTCAACCACTGAGCCACCCAGGTGTCCCCTGCCCCCCAGCTCCAGTGTTTTAAAAATTTACAATGGGTAACATTTGGTGTGTTGTGTCACAAGCTCATGTATGTGTCTGAGCCCACCCGCTGCTCTGGATCTACTATCAAGACATCTCTGAGCCCAAAGTGCCTGCAGCATTGTCCTGATTGCCACAAATCAGCCTTAAATTAGGCATTTATCATATTTGAAAAGACACCATCTGCAGATCTCCACCATTGTGCAAAGTTGTCATGAACAATATGCTACTTTGCAATCTGCACATTTAAAAACAAATGGGGGAATTCAACAGCAACTAGAAATAAACTTGGGCTTTGGAATTGCATTTCTTAGCTGCAGTTAGTGCTTGGCCAGTCCCCAGAACATCACCTTCCACTTAGGAGAATGTAGAGCTAAGCAAATTCAAACTGAAAAACATCTTTTAACTTTCTATGTGAACAGGAAGGAAGGAGAGGATAAAGGTAATAAGATTCTCTGATCATAGGAAATTGGAATTTGCTATCTTGCTAGACCATTATTCTTAATGCACAGCTGAAGTTGGCTACATTTCCTTGGCAGAGAAATAAAATCATTCTGATTCAAAGTAACATAAAATGATTTGGTAAAGATTTTTTCTAATAATGGTCGTGTGTGTGTGTGTGTGTGTGTGTGTGTGTGTTTGATTTGCTAACAAATAAAAGGTGAATATTCCCTTCTTGTCCATGCTTAGGGGATGAATGTAAATTGTATAGTCAATAATATAGAATTAAAGTTTATAATCATATTTAACACCTCAATATTTGATTACATTAGAGGTGAAATAGTGCCATGTTTAAAATACAGTAAAGCATGAGTAATTTTGTTTCCTGATTAGGGTTATTATAAAAATGGTATTTCAAAAATCTGTAGCCCCACAGGAATACAAAGGCCCCTGAGGGTTTTGGGGAATCATTATTGTAACAACTACCCATGCAAATTCTTTTCATCACCAAATATTAAGAGGTTAAATGCTAATGGGTCTTTGAGATTGTTTGCTTGAGGTTTCCTTCACCTCCCGCTTGATTTCAAACATTTATTTTTAAAAAATTCTAAGAAGTAGGTGTATAGGAACAAGTTGTTACATTGTATCTAAGGGAAATTGAGTTGAAGACAGTTGCAAAATTGTTTGACCTTATTATCCCATTTCTTTTGAATAAAATAACTCTCTAATGAGCTACTGTTTGTCCTAAAATGTCTCCAGATGGAAGATTGGGACTGCTAATTGTTCTACTACTTTTAACTTAAGGGAGAAAAATCAGCAGTAGCAGAGGAACTATGAATCAACATTATAATCATCAGTTTTTAAGATGATGAATAAAACTCTGGAACCAACTCTAAGTACACCCAGTTAAAAGAAAAATAGAAAAGAGTTTGTCTTAAAGTTGCAAGATATGCCTAGATACATCCAAACAAACACCCAGCTATCTGATAGATTTCCATGCTGTGACTTCTGTAAGTAACCACATGGCCGGTGCCACAGAGCCTTCTTAATGGCTTTCACGAGCCCTTCTTCCTTTTTGGCAGCTTCCTTTACTCTTAAACTTTTCCTGAATACAATCATTTTAGTGCTTTCTCTGTGTTGGTGACTCCCAGGTAGATGTCTCTACATCTGATTTCCCCATGAACTCTAGACCACCAATTCCTACTGTGTTACAAGAATGTCCGTTAGGTTTTCCTCAGTTGTTTTATTTGATATTTTTTAAAGATTTTATATATTTATTCATGAGAGACACAGAGTCAGAGACATAGGCAAAGGGAGAGGGAGAAGCAGGCTTCCTGCAGGGACCCCGCTGTGGGACTCGCTCACAGCTTCCTGGGCTCACACTGAGCTGAAGGCGCACGCTCAACCACTGAGCCACCCAGGTGCCACACCTCAACAGTTTTAAACATGTTGTCCACATCTGAGTTCTCTGTTGTTCACTCAACATTGCTCTTTCTGTGTTTCTAATTCTGTTCATGGCAATGGCCGTCTTAGATCCTCCTGTCTCAGATGTGAAACTGCATGCAGATTCATCCTTCACTCATCATTCTTCCCTGTTCTTCCTTCAAGCATTTAGTAGCTGAATTCTGTTGCTTCACCTCTGAGGTCTCCTAACCCCATTCCTTTCTCTTACATCTTCCATTTCACTTCAACTTCTCCCTTCAACCCCCTTTCAGGTGACATGCTCCTCCCAAATGTTACTGTGGTACTCTAGAGTACCTCATGGCACCATTCACATTGCAGTGTAACATCCTTTGCCTTCCTGTCCCCACCTCCCAGCATGTAAGAGGTGCTCAGTAAGTACCGGTTGAGCAAACTTTCCCAGTCACTTCCTTATTGGTTCCAGGTGGCCTTTCTTACCTGCTGCCTCTTTCCCACAGTCCAAGTAAATATGGACATTAATCACTAGTTGGACTACTTTCTCCATTCTTGTACTAATTCTATTCCCTACATTGCACTTTCCTACCTCTTTGCTTTCACCTGTTCCAAGAGTAAATATCCTTATTTCTGCATCTTCTTACAGAAGTGCCTTCTACACTTGAGAATTTTGTTCAAATATTTTCTCCAAAAAGCCTTCCCAGGGTATGTTCTAGACAGAATTTTACTGTATCCCATCTATCTTGGAGACCATTTGTCCTACTTCTTTTATTACATCTTCAATTGTTACCTTGTCTAAAATATTTTGCCGTACTTGATTTTCCTACTTGGATGTGGAAAGTACAGAAGGTGACTTCATCTCTATGTCTCCCATATATTTACAAGGTACAAAGTTCTCTGTGTTCTGTTATACTATTCTTAAAACTTGATGTTTTTCACTTAACTTAGACACAACCACAAAATAACAAGCTCTAGGTTGGATTTGGTTCTGTTTATTCCAACAATTGTGTTAAGGATAACATCTTGACATACAAAACAACACTGACCACAATAATACTAATAGGAGACATATATGCCAGTGAATATTTCCAATATAGTTCATTGTAAAGTTGTGAAAGATCAAATCCACAATCTGCAATATAGCATGAGTTTTTATTTTGTGAACTAGATGCCATTGAGGGCTAATAATCCAACTCTTAGTGATTTATATATTCCATCCTATAAAATATAGTTAGGGAATTGCTTGATACTCTAGCTTTCTTGTTGTGAATAATAGTAACATAATCCTCATTTTATCTTGCCTATTATCCAAGATTTTGAGAATTAATGAGAAAATTCCTTGAAATATTTTCTCATTAATCCTCAAAAGCCCCCCTCTGCAAAAGATTTGCAAAAATGATTAATTAAGAATTAAAATTCCTTCACAAAGAGGACCACATCCCTACACTGTTCCTCAGCTAGTATCAGTGAAATCTTAGGGTCATAAAATATAAAGAGGCTATAAAATATGTTATTGCTGTAGGCATCAGAGGAGAAAGGCAACTTGCTTTTAATGTAAATGAATAAATAAATATTGATCTTTGTCATGGAATATGGAGATACAGATTTCTAAAAGATACACTTTAAGGACATTTTAGCAAGTTTTCATTCTAAATATATGGGAGATAAATTTTTGACTATGCATCTTTTGAGAAATTCTCAAACCAAACTATTTTCAGAGCCTGTTTATTTACATTCCTTTGAGCTAACCATTCTTAATTTGCAGGGTATTAAATAGTTGTAATTTATCATGTAGGGCATACTCTTGGTTCAGTGGTTCCTCTAGGAAACATAGTTGATGAACCATAATTATTTTCCAAAAGCTAAAGGAATGATCAAACCTTGTTATTCAATTCATGCATGTGGTAAAAGTGAAGACTTTTCAAAATGTTAGATTCCTTAAAAAATAAACTATGCTTACATGAGTTTCTAACTCTGATTCCAAAATGAACTACAAAAAAGGTATTAGATATAAGTGCAGAAAAGCACAACTATATAATTTAATAGCACTGAGAAAACATTGGTATAACTCCAACAGATAACCCTTCCCAGGGCAATGCAAGCATCACAAGATGGGAATATCAGCAAAGTTATAGAAAAAGCAGGATAAAAACTATGCATACAAAATATAATTTCCAAAAAGAAGAGAATAAAATGATGAAAAATGCACACTGGTAGGGGGTAGATTCCGGTATCATCAAAGCATCTCGGAATCAAGATAATTACAGTGTTCAGAACTTGGAACATTGAGATACCAATATATTGCCATAGTTTGGGGGAGAATTAATGTATTTGATGTAAAGAAAATGGGAAAGGAAAAAAAAGAAAATGGGAAAGGAAAAAGAGATTACTACAAGCTACTGATTATTTAGTCATCTCAGGTATCACCTTAAGCACTTTCTTTTTGTTTGTTTTTTTTAAGATTTTATTTATTTATTCAGGAGAGACACACAGAGAGAGGCAGAGACATAGGCCAAGAGAAAAGCAGACTCCACGCAGGAACCCTGACGTAGGACTCAATCCCTGGACTCCAGTATCATGCCCTCGGCCGAAGGCAGACTCTAAACCACTGAGCCACCCAGGCATCCCACCATAAGCACTTTAAATAAGCTATTTTATGAAATTACTCAATAGTCATATGAGGTTAAATATTATTAACAATTCTTTATATGTAACAAACCAAGTTCAACTGTCTGGACAAAGCATCTATGTACCTAGTTAGTAGTCAACAGGTGCCAGTGTACATATATATAACCATAAATATGAAATCACATATGGAAAACCATATATGTATATCCTACATATAATCATATATATGTATACACGCATATCTATATGATGGTTGATTTTATGTCAACTTGACTAAATCTCAGGTTCTCAGGGCTTAAGTCTTATTTTTTTAAATTTTATTTACTTATTCATGAGAGACACAGAGAGAGAGAGCGAGAGAGGCAGAAACACAGACAGAGGGAGAAGCAGGCTCCATGCAGGGAGCCCAATGTGGGACTCGATCCTGGGTCTCCGAGATCACGCCCTGGGCTGAAGGTAGGTGCTAAACCGCTGAGCCACCCAGGCTGCCCAGGGCTTAAGTCTTAGGCTGAATTACACCACTGACTTTCCTGGGTCTCCAGCTTACAGAAAGCAGACTGGGACCACTTCAAGGGTGACATGTGCCTAACTGACAAAGGTGCCCTTGAGGGAGCCTTTCGTTTCATGGACAGTTGCAGCTCAGGTGGGAGCCTGCACTTGAGTGGCTGTCCAGGACAACTCTATACTCTCTAAATGACTGAGAGGCCAGATAGATATTCCAGCTTTTCCAACAGTGACTCTCAAAACTCCTCCCAAGGAAGGCCATCATAGGTCATGACAGGGAACCTCAAATATGAGCGGTTGCCACCACTGTTCTCTGGAGTCAGAATATGAGCTTTGGAATCAGCCAGCCTTCAGAATCTCAGTGGATTTCCTGAGATTTCATTTGTTCATCACCAAAATGGATGTAATAATTGCTATCTCAAAAGGCTGTAAGTGGGTTCAATTAGGATAAATATATGAAGGGCCTAGGATGGTACTTGGGTCATGATAGGCTCTAAGTGGCTAGGGGCCAAAAAAAAAAAAAAAAATGAAGGAAAAGAAGAAAAAAAGGACAAGGAAGAAGGAAAACAGAGGACTAGAAGATGTGGAAAAGGAAAAGGGGAGAAGTGATAAAGAAGGGGAATGGCTGGGATTCATTGTTTCTAGAATCTTCCCTAAGTGAAAGTACCCCATGAGATCTGATGGAAACCACTATGGTGGCTGTGGCCCATTGGAGGTGCCACTGCAACTGAATGCAAAGGGTATTTGGGATCTACCAGCATAGGTGACAACTAATAGAAATGGCAACATTGAATACAGCAGAGATTCAAACCAAAGATATGCTGGAGCCAAATCCAGCTCTCCCGTCTCTCCTAGAGTGAGATTCCCTTGACATCTGGGAAATGTTTAGTGATTATTGATTTCAATGCATCACTGACTGAGGAAGGAGAGTAATAATTTCTACCAGGAAACCTGGTGGAAATGATGGCTTAGAAACTCAAAGTGTTTTCTTGAGCCAATTACAGAAGCACTAAACAGTAATCTGATCTTCAGATGTCCGGGGAAAACAGGCTATAATTAGCAAGGAGTATTGATGAAGCAGAGCTGAGGTAAAAATAAATTTATTCTTTGCAAGCTTAATTATTTTGAAGGAAACAAGAAGAGAAAATTGACAAAATAAACTATGTGTACACACACTTTTCTTTTAAAAACTGGAACTATTCTATGTGAACTCTGATACATCCTCAGAAAAATTGCAAAATCGATAGCATGCCTTTTCTTAATAAATAATAGTTTAGGGGAAAAATGGAGACTTTGAAATAGGGGGCTTCTGCTAGGCAATCATGAATCACATATCTGTTGTGTTTACAAAGTATGGAAGCCCGACAACCCATGGATAATCAGTTGCCAAGTTCTCTCCATCTGTAGCTCTATGGTGTGTCCCCCATCCAACCTTATCACTCACTAGTTGCTCCACCCCGCTGTGGCTCCTGACTCCATATAAGGAGCTATTGCGTTTATCTGCCAATTGCTTGCTATATCCATTTCTAAACACTTTACTCAAACAGAGCTTCAAAAAATATAATTCCCCTGGTCAATTAGAAACTTTCCATTTTTTATCGGATAAAGTCTAAATCCTTGTTTAGACACTCATGGCCCTTCAAAACTGGTCCCAAAACTTCTTCTTTTTTTTTTTTTTTTTTGGTCCCAAAATTTCTTATGGGCAATACTGAACTAGAACAAGAGTTCCACAATATATTTCAGTGAAAAGGGGCTTCCCAATCAACTAAGTTAGAAGATGCTGAATAATATGACCATGAAATACCTACTGTTCATGAGGAATTTCCTTTGTGCCAGACACTAGGACCACCATATGCTTCATATTATTTAATCCTCACAACTCTGCACAGCTGATTAGTAGGTGAGAAGGCCAACCAAGGCTTAGAAAGGTAAGGAAGATATCAGGTAAGTATCAGAACAGGAATCTGAACCATGGTCTATCAGACTTTGGGTCCTCAGCTCTTATACATAGGGTTGCTCTAATCCTTCCCTATGGGGCCTCAGGGGCATTTAGCATATTAAAATCCCTGAGAAACTTCCCAATCTCCTGACATGCAGAGCTCTACAGGGTTTTGTTTAAATCAGTCAAACCTACTCTACTATTGGAAATGATTTTATGAAATGCCTCTTCTCCACCAATAAGTAGGTTCCAATAGTCCTTTTTAGGAAATGTTGAGCTAGTGACTCTAACGGCCTTTCTCACTCAAACATTCCTCTTTTCCAGGACTTGCCTTCCAATTCTCTATGCAATGATGTTCATTTCATTTAAACACTTTAGTTTATATGTCTCTAAATATGCTTTAGGGCTAACCTCCCTCATTATCTCTAGAACTCTTTCCATTTACTCTAATCTGAATCTTATCGGTACCCGGTACCCCGAGAAATCCCACCTCCTCTCTGAAGCTTTTACCTGACTGCTCAAAAATATGTTGAGTTTAGTAGTCCTCAGTTTTTTGTGGCACTGACATAAAAGGATCCTGAGTATGAACATATGCTGAAGAGATGCTGTACATTTGGTGTGTTAAGATTTGGCTTTTGCTATTAGTCACATCCCCTCATCAATTCCTGTGTTCAGATATTGAATAAACACCAAGAACCACATTCAAAATTCTGAGTCCATGGTCCTTGTTTTTCTCCATACATCATGCATTGCTTGGACCACCAGCACTATCACGACAAATGTATGTGTAAATATGAAGTGAGCTAATACAGATACGGGGAGCTTTGCAGAACACCCCACATTTTATACACGTTTCAAAAGTGTTAGATTTACTATTTTTGTTATGGTAAATTGGTTGTCACCATGTTCCAGGCATTGCACCAGACCATGAAAGCAGCTGAACATGGTGCAGTCCCTGCCCTCAGGAAGCTGTCTGGTGAGGTCTAGTTCCAGGAAAGAAAGAGCGCAAGCAAGATGGATGAGGGATATCAGTTCTATCCCAGCAGACCCAGGAGAGCAAGAGAGGGATCATAGTGAAGGTGGCAATCCAGCCAAACCTTGAAGGTCTGCCTGGAGGCAGACGGTCATTGCTGGCATTGGGGGAGCACTTGCAGGGGACCTCTCATGGTTTGGGAAACTGCAAGTTAGTCCACTTGACTGGAACCTGGTATGTGATGTGTAGCTCATGAGCTACAAAACCAGGTGGGTCAGATGTTGAAGGTCTTAGGCCTCCAAGGCACTCAAACATAATCCCATTCATAAGAGGATGAGAGGAAGTAGGTCAATGATGCATTTAAAGCTTAGAGAAATAGGATCACAGTTATATTATAAATGTAATTTTGACTATGTTATAGAGATTGGTAGAAGGCGAGACTGAATTCAGGGAAGAGATAAGTGAAATATGAACAGGACAAATTGGAATATGGCACTCTGTTAAATACAAAGTTGCATATCAGAGAAGAAACACAGGTCTGAGTGGCTAAATAGAGATTTACTGTTTTAAAAATGTAAATAATGAGGCAGTATATTTTAAAACAAAATCATTATATTAAATATATTTTATTCAGTGTAAAAAAGTACGCTATTGTTCACCTAAATTGGTTAGGATTATAAAAAGTAATTTTAATGTCGGCAGAGAAAAGATGAAAGCAAGTATAATTTGGCAATTGTTATGAATTGAAAGGCTTGCTTTTGCCCTTGGGCCTAATAATTTCATTTTGAGGCATCTCTATTGGGAAATAATGTAAAAGGCCGCAACACTTATCAGAATTAAAAATTTGGAAATATGTATTTCCAATGAAGAGGGAATGGATAAGCACTCAATTATGATATATCAATGTAATCTAATATTTTGAGGACATTTAAAATTATAATCACTATGTGTTTTAAATAGAGTTGCCAGATAAAACACAGGATGTTCAGTTGCATTTGAATTTCAGATTAAAAAAAAAATGACTAATTTGTTTATTATAAATGTGTCCCAATATTGCATGGGACATACTTAACCTTAAAAGTTATTGTCTATCTGAAATTTAAATGGATCTGGATGTTTCGTATTTTTATTCACCGAATCTGGCAACACTCACTAAAGAATCTGCAAAAAGCACAGTTTATACCATTTAGAAATGTAAGTTAAAAAATATATTACTCAGTTATGGGGATTGGGGGTGAAGATAAAAAAAAAAAGATAGTAAAGAAATACTTCAAAATCGGATCAGTGGGGGGGGTGTTTAATTACAGATTTGTTTTTAGATTTAGTATGTTTTATATCTATTTTTCTACGACAAGCATGAATTAATGTTTACAAGCAGAAAAATTTGTGTATATGTTTTTATAGGTTCATGGATAATTCTATTCCACTTTTAACATTGACAGTGGCCCCTGTTTATGAGCAATGCAAGTTAGATAACTCACTCATTCCCACATTACCGTCAGACACAAAGCTCTTTCAAGTAACCCTTAGCATAAAACCGGGACTACGATTAGTTCTCAGCTGAAGTATCACCCACTAGCAAATTCTTCTCCATGCACCCTATCTCAATTCTCCTCCACCACCACACCATCAATCACCAATGCCTTCCCATTATTCCAGAACAAACTCTTTGCCTTCTTTCACGCCACTTAGCAGGGCTTCAGTATGCATTTGTAAAACAGAGTCAGTGAATAAAAGAGAGAAATAAGATCAGAACTATTAATGGCATTTCTCATTAGAGTAAACCTGGTATATAGTAGGTCCCAGTTCTATAACTTTAATGTCTGCCCAGGATTGCTTTTGCAAATACCACAGTAGAAACATTTGCTCCATAAAAATGGATATAAAGAAAAATAAAGATCAGTAAAAAAAAATATGTTTGTAGAGAAATTTTATTGGGCTCAGGAGTCCAGAAAGATCTCTGAAAACAACAAAACTGGAAGAATAGATTCCAAAGCATCTTACAGCTTCCAGATTTCTTTCCCCATTGGATTTCAGTGTTTTCCCTCTAAAAGTGACTTCTTGGGGCATCTGGGTGGCTCAGCAGTTTAGCAACTGCCTTCGGCCCAGGGCGTGATCCTGGAGTCCCAGGATCGACTCCCACATTGGGCTCCTTCCATGGAGCCTGCTTCTCCCTCTTTCTGTATCTCTGCCTCTCTCTGTGTGTCTCTTGTGAATAAATAAATAATATCTTTAAAATAAATAAAATAAAAAATAAAAATGACTTCTGTGGGATCTTACTGGTCACACAGAGGATGACAGCGCTATACCAGACTGCTTTGCTTAAAGTAGATTTACTTTTCATTCCACTAAACAGCTGACCCTTGAGCAACAGAGGTTTGAACTGTGCAGGTCCCCTTATACATGGACTTTTTTTCATAAATACAGGACAGCACTGTCAATATATTTTCTCTTCCTTGTGAGTTTCTTACCATTTTCTTTTCTCTAGCTTACTTTATTTTAGAATGTAGTACATAATACATGTAATGCACAAAATCTGTGCTAAATGCCTACATCATCATGAAGGCTTCTGGTCAACAGTAGACTATTAGTAGGTAAGCTTGGGAAAAATCAAAAGTTGTATGTGGATATTTGACTGTTGGGGATCGGCTCCCCTGCATTGTTCAAGGGTCAACCGTATTTTTAGGGTTTATATGCACTGACCTTAGAAATAAAAGTTACACAAACAGCAAACAAACCAAGCAACTGTCTTTTCAGATCTGATTTTGAGAAAAACTCCAAGGAGCTATAGAAAAGCAGATATAAGGTGGAGGGATCTCTCAGGCATTTCTTTCCCCACACCTGGTTGTCTCAAAGCCTCTTTCTCTGTCCTTCATAATTTCCTCTCTGGCCTTTTTTGAAGTTTTGGTAATTGAATGCTGCCACTACAGGAGCACTTCTAGAGGGATAAATCAGGTGCTCAGCAAGAGTTTCTGGCCCCTCCCCCTCTCTCCAGTTCCACTGGTCTCCGGCTTGCTCCAACCCATCCTCCCTCTCCTTTCTTATTTTTCCTCACTTTGTCCTATTTTTTTTAAACTTAGCTTATGTTTCACTTCTTCGTCTTTAGCATTGCCTCTTTTCCTTTGATTGTGAGAAACCACTTTATAGCTTTTGTCCTCAAGTTTCCTTTATTCTAACTCACTAAGGCAGCTCCACACTAAGAAGCAAGCAAGTGGTCCTCAAAGCTTGTACATTCTAACCGACTTAAAAGTCACTCCTTGCACTGGAAACAAGAGATTGGGAGTATTTAATAAAGGGTTATTGAACATATGCTGAGAATGCCATTATCCCTTTTGCTCTCACATGCTTTGTTTGCCATTTATTAATCGTGTAAAAACAAAATATAAATCTATTGACCATTCACTGGGTTCAAACAGCTGCATGAGGCTCATGCATTGAATGATTTAGACACTTGAAAGGACCAAAATGAGCACAGAACTTGAAAGGACATGTAGATATTCAAGTGTACCGTGTTTGAAGAACTTTATTTTTCTCCACTCTAAATACCTCTTGACTTCTTGCAATAAGAAACATCAGAACTGATTTCGAATACTGAGCTAAAACTTGTTTTCTTCCTCGAGACTAATACTTTGAAACACCATTTCAATCATGTACGCCAGACTCCTATTTTAATATTCTTCTTAATGGCATGCCATCATCTTTCACATTTGCATTCTTTTGTACATATTCTCCTCATCCAAAGTGTCTTGCCTGGCTGGCACAGACTACTAAGTGTCCAGCTCTTGGGTTTGGCGCAGGTTTTGATCTCAGATTTGTGAGCTCGAGCCCCTCACAGGGTCCCATGCTTAGTGTGGAGTTGCTTAAGAGTCTTTCTCCCTCTCCTTCTGCCCTTCCCCCCTTAAAATAAATAAATAAAATCTTTAAAGTGTCTTCCCGCTGATTTTGTTTCCACTCCCAAACTTTAGACACATAAGTCACCATCATGACCAAGTGCCCAGGCTGTGATTTTCCTTGTTAGGAATAAAAAAGAATGTAAGAATTTCAAAATACCTGAGAGATTAAATTGAAATAAAACTCTACACCTCAGAAATAAAAGCAGGTAAGTTTCACAAATTTCCTTTCAATGAAATTTCTGTGCAATTAAAATCAATTAAAAGTGTAAAAAACTCTTCTGGCCCTTAGGACAAACATGGAATGTGCTTTCCTATCAGCACATGTCGATTTTTCTTGCACTAAATGACCACAGCGTAAGCACTGCATACAAATATCATGCTTTGTGTGTTTTATGCAACCAGTCACCTAGTAATGCACATTTTGGCTGTTTCCGACTTTTGCTATCCATCACAAATAATAGCGAACATCTTTATACACATATATTTGCATTTTGGGGGAGAGGACATGCCCATACTGTAAATTTGTATAAGTGGGATAGCTGGGTCAAAGGATATATGCATATTTTATTTTGAAAATTGTTGCTAAAATATGCTTTAAAATTAGTTTGCAATTGTCAGTGATTATGATGGCACATATTTCCTATGTCATTAATTAAAAACACTCCATTATTAATGGCTGAACAAAACCATCTCACACATATGCCCATTAATTTGGGCAACAAAATCCTTGTTTATATCATTTTTGAGGTTCTCAACACTTGCAAAGTAAGTGTCCTTGTTGAAATCTGCTTCTCTTCATTGTGTTTACTGTGATAGAACCAACAAGGCTGATTATTACCTCTCAAATTGGAACCAGAATATTACATATTTACTTTGGAAAGTAGCGTGAAAGTGTTTTCATGAGAAAGGTCAAATTTAATGAATTTATGAATATTTTTAGGAAATGTAGAATGGGAGATGAATAGAATCCCAGAGAGTAGATATTTTTATTTGGGGGTGAGAGGAAGAGTAGAGAAGATAAATCAATACTGATCAGTTATATTTGAAATGAATTGTAGTATATAACAATTTTAAATGCTTTTTGGAAATTGCACCTATAATAGCATTCCTAAAGTACCATTCTACTCCTCTAAAGTAGGCAAGAGTTTGGAGAATTCTTCATAAAAATTGGCTGGCACAAGGAAAATAAAGTCCTTTACACATTAATATGTGCAAGAACTCAGCAGAATAGCTGGCACCTTGTCCCCTCATCTCCCTTCATTAGGGTTTATCAGTCGTGGTACTACTGACACTGGAGCAAACCAATTCTCTGTTGGGGAACTGTCCTGTGCACTATCGGATGTTTAGCAGCATCTCTGGCCTCTGCACACCAGATGCCAGGAGCATCCCCCACCCAACCACAACAATCAAAAAATGTCTTCAAATACTACTAGATGTCCCCTGAGGTCACATCCCCTTGAGCAAAGAAGCACTCCCCTACAGTAACATCCACCAAGCACCAGTCAGAGCTTAAGAACAATGCACAAAAAAAGACTCACAGAAAATTCTGCAATAAAAAGAAAAGGCAAAATAAGCAAAGAAGGAGGAAAAAACAGAGAAAACAAAAGCAATGTAAGGAGCAGAAGAAAAGTTCAAGCTATACTATTATTAAGATAAGACATAGCATCCATGCTCTTACTTAACAGTACAAGAACAAGACTTCTCAGTTATTACAAATATGATGCTTAAAATAAAACTTAATAGAAGGACTAAAAGGTAAAGCTTAGAATTCTTTCAGAAAGTCACACCAAAGAGCAAATAAGTGAAAAGTGAAGGAAGAAGGGCAAAATTGGGAGATCTATTTAGGAAGTCAAAATTCAGAGAAAATAAAGGAAGTCATCAAAAATAATATGAGAAAAGTTGTGCATGCCATGCTTGGGAATCAGAATAACATCTGGCTTTAGTGGCAAAGGAAAATAGAAGAAATAATGAAATCCTATGCCTTAAAGTTTTGACAGAAAATAATATTTAACTCGACATTTCTAATAAGCCTAGCTATCAATCAAGCATGATGGCAAAATGAAGACATTATCACAAATACATGCCTCAAAATTGTACCTTAAAAGCACCCTGTCTTAGGAAACTTCCATTGAATAAACTTCCCCCAAATAAGGGGAAATCCAAATAACAAAGAGCAGCAAAGACCATCTTCAAAATCATGCATAAGGGAGCCTCCCTGATACTGCAAACTTAGGAAGCGACTCTTTCACACCGGAAGTGGGATGAAAGGACACAGGGATGGGATAGCCAAGGCAAAACAATGGAATCAAGCAGACTATTTCATAGGCTCGACTTGGTGAGAAAGATGATGCAAGTTTGTGAGAGAGATGGGGAAGAAAAATGTGATCGCTATCTGTACAAAGCTAAACAAATGAAAAAAAAAAATTACCTGCAGAAAAAAACCCCACAATACAAAGAACTGTGGGAAAAATGAAATTGTTCATTACATGTCTTAGTGGTGAGGTATTTAAATAAGTGTGGTAGTGGAAACATTGACTCGATTCTCTTTTTAAATTGTGACAAACGACATCAGAAGAATGAGAGGACATAAGAAAAAAATATACCCATTGTTTCTAAGTGAGTTATAGCCTCCTCTTGAATACAATATCAAAGAAAAAATCAAGATAGTAGTACCAAAGTCATATTTAGGAATGTGCGTGACTGCCAAATGAAATAGCTAATTTTAAAAGCAGATGATCTGGGAATCAGAATCTAGGATTTTAGTGGGTAGATAGGAAATTTCTCTTTTATAAAATAAGCTTTTGTTATTTGTTTAGTTAATTCGTAAAGCACAAATTGATTTTACATAATTTTGGGCAATTCTGGGCAACCACACACAAAAAGTCCAGGTGCTACGGAAACTTGATGTGTGACTTTGGTTCTCCATGCCCAGACTTACTGAATTGGAATTTCTAACATTTGAGCCCCCAAATCAGCATTTTTATAAAACTCCTCAATTGATGCTTGTGCAGATTAATGTGTGGAAAATATTAAGTGTGATATTCAGGCACTAAAGTCTCAGGATACAGGGGTGACTGGATGGCTCAGTCAGTTAAGCATCTGACTCTTGATTTCAGCTCAGGTCATGATCTCAGTGTCATGAGATCCAGCCCTGGGTGGAGCTCTGCATGGAACCCTGAGTCCACTCCATGCTGAACATGGAGCCTGCTTAAGATTCTGTCTTCCACTCTACCTCTCCTTCTGCCCCTCCTCTGCCCCTCCCCTGTTCGCACACATGTGTGGGCTTTCTCTCCAATAAATAAACAAACAAACAAAATAAAGTCTCACAATGTGATTCACAAAAACAATATCAAAATAATTTTATGGTTCAATATGTGTGGAATATTTCAATACCCAGATTCATATATATAGAGTATAGAGATTTTTTTTCTTGGCAAAGCAAACTTTATTAATGGCCCTGAGGTTGGAGCTCCAGGTCCCACTGAACACTTGAGAGTTGGGGCGAGGGCCTTTCATGTTGGCCTTGGCAGCTCCATCCCATTCAGACTCAGGTGGAGAGAGGCTGGGTGGGGGAGACCTGGGGTCACAGCTAGCCAGCTCTCCCTCGGTCGCTGCAGCCAGGCCACTCCTGACTCCTCATTTCTTGGATCCTGGCTTTTTAGGTTTGAGTGTGGGTTTGGCCTTTTTCACAGGATATTATATATATATATATATATATATATATATATATATATATTCCATCATCATTAAACTACTGCTAGTGGATCAAATGTTAAGGCCTATGTTGCCATAAAAAATTCAACTGCTGGGTACTTAGTTTTAATCTGAGCTCAGCATAACACATAAATCTTCAATTCCAGACCCTAGACAGTTACATCATAAATATAAATACTCTGCGTAGGTGCCATTTGACTGATCTGTCTTTACAAATAGGGGCTCATTAAAAGCAAAGACCTATATTCCCTGAATCTTTGCCTTTTGCTTCTCTCCAATTATCAGTTTTTTGTTTCTTACAGTAAACCAAGTGATGTAAAGTCCAGCAGATATCATGGTAAATGAAGAAGTCTGTAGAAGGATAGAAAGATGAGCCATACCACCCACACACCATGACCTTGGGGAGCTAGGGTAATCCCTACATACCATGGATTTTGATCTTCAATTTCATTTAGGCCACAGGGAGCTAATTAATTCTATTTTACTGTTTGATGATGATGAACAATAAATTAGATAATAAACTAAACACTGCTAGAATGTTTTTTCTTTAATTTCTGCAAAAAGCATAGAATTAAAAAAAAGATTAATAAAGGATTTTATTATAAAATGCAGGGTACACTATCATCTAAAGCTAGGGTTTTGAGGGAAAAAAATCTGAAGACACATTTTCATATAAAAAACAAATAATTATGAGGCCAGTATTACCCAGACAGCAAGGCCAAAGACAGTACAAAATTTAAATTAAAAAAAAAGCAACAAAACTACAGAACAATATCTCTCAACAACTTCAATGCAAAAATCCTTAGCACAAGCTTAGAATGAATTCAAAAAGTATAAAAAGAAGTATGCAACATGACCAAGTGGGATTTATTCCAGCTATGCAAGGCTGGTTCAATAGTCACAAAGAAATCAATGTAATCCACCATATCAACAGGCTAACTAAGAAAATGCGTATAATCAAATCGGTGAGAACAGAAAAAGGATTTGATGAAATCCACTATTCATTCCTGATAAAAACTCTTAGCAAGTCAGGAAAAGAGAGGAACCAACTTAACTTGAAGTGTGCCAGTGCCATACAGCAAAGAAAAACAATAAGAAGCATCTAGACTGGAAAGGAAGTAATAAAACTCTTGTCACTATAGAAAATTCCAAAAAGGAATCTACCCCAAGCAGGAAAAAAAAAAAAGTCCTCCCACGACCAATAAGTGAGCAGAGCAACAGGAGCAAACACCCACACATATCTATCACGTTTCAGTATAATTCTAACAATGAACATACAGAACTAAAATTAAAGACAATACCATTTACAATGGCTTCAGAGAAATGAAATACGTAAGTGTGCACTTTGGTAAAACGTACAAAACCTATACAAATGGATGCAAGCAAAACTGGGAACACCTTATGATTGGTGTAGCTTGTCAAGGTCAATATCCTGGTTGTGACAGTATGCTGTAGTTTTGCAAAATGTTGATGTTGTAGGGAATTGCCTGAAATGCACAAGGAAACTTTATATTATTTCTTAGGCTGAATGTGTAACTATAACTAGCTCAATAAATTTTTCAGTTAAAAAAAAAAAAGGAATATTTTTCAATTAAAAACCAATGAGTTCGGGCTGCCCCGGGTAGCTCAGCGGTTTAGTGCTGCCTTCAACCCAGGGAATGATCCTGGAGACCCGGGATCGTGTCCCATGTCGGGCTCCCTGCATGGAGCCTGCTTCTCCCTCTGCCTGTGTCTCTGCCTCTCTCACTCTCTGTGTCTCTCAGGAATAAATAAATAAAATCTTAAAAATAAAAAACAATGAGTTCAAAATTATGGATAAAAGATAAAGGATAAATATAAATTTACAAGTGTCTTGTAACTTATCAGATGGGAGTAGGTGGCATTACACATGCTTCTAACCAAAACCATTATAATCTCAAACACAAAAGAACACATACATACAAACTAAAAATGATCACGAAAACATCTAATGATTACTCAACTGGTTTATTTAGTTTAGATCACTCTCTTGAGTCAGTTTGGAATCACAAAGCTGTGGCTAGGGCTGTTTGATCCCAAGGGGAAGGTATGCAAAGAAGCTGTGGTTTTGTCCTTGATTACATGGGTTCTGATATTGCCAGAATGGAATAAAGGGCTCTCTCCTAGGGAAAATGAGACTTAACACACAGGTAGTAGTCATTTGCCTGTAAAACACCATATATGTTCCCAGATATCACTACTCCATGCCTCAGTCTCCTCCTCTATAAAATAAGGACTTGTTTCTAGAGCAGCATCGTTCAACTTAATATAAGGCACAAAATTAAGTCACATATTTAAAATTTTCAAAAAAAATAAAATAAAATAAAATAAAATTTTCTAGTGGCCATCTTGAAATAAGGAAGTCAAAGGAAATAAGTGAAATAAATTTTATATGTTTTATTAATCTATTATATCCAAAATATTACCATTTTTAATGTGTAATAATGTTAAAAATCAATATTTTTCTTTTTTTTTCTATTAAGACTTCAAAATGTTCATCTTCCACTTACACAGCACTCAATTTAGACTAGCTGTATTTCAAGTGCTCAAGAGCCACATGAGGCTTGTGGCTACCATATTGGATAGTCCAGGTCCAGATGATTTCTGAGACTCCTTTTCTCACTTTAAAATTTTAAAATTCTAGGGGATCCCTGGGTGGCGCAGCGGTTTGGCGCCTGCCTTTGGCCCAGGGCGCGATCCTGGAGACCCGGGATCGAATCCCACGTCGGGCTCACGGTGCATGGAGCCTGCTTCTCTCTCTGCCTGTGTCTCTGCCTCTCTCTCTCTCTCTCTGTGACTATCATTAAAAAAAAATAATAATAAAAAAAATAATAAAATAAAATAAAATTTTAAAATTCTAAAAGATATATATGTTTAAGAGTCTAAGTTGCAATAGTTACCTACTCCCCTCGAGGCTCCAGGTCATACTCATGTCTCAGCTACAAGCTTTACATCTGAAACAATCAGAAACATCAGCTTTTGTCAAGGCGTCATTTCAATACCAAAGACCATGGGTACCACCTAGTGTTGAGCACAATATCTTTGACACATTTGTTGACATAAGTTGTCCTCTGTGGTTTGCTGGGTGCTTGGGTGAAAAGGTAATGCATCAAAAGTGGGAGCAGGGCTGGCAAGAGGGGCATAGAAGTTTCCTGTGAGCCAGACACTGTCTGGTTGGCTTTGTGTCCCAGCAGGTGGGCATTCTCATCTGTCTTATCTTGAGCCAAAAGACAGCAAGAGAGTGATCCAATTGTGTGGCTGCTTCCTCGGGTTGGCAGTGACAGCAGCAGCCTGTATCTCTGCTCAAGGCTCTCAAGCTGCAGCTGGGAGGTTTCCAGCAATCAAAGAACTTGAGTAAACAGCCTCTTATCTTCCCTGGAGTCTCTGTGCTGACTGGAAGGATCCTTTAGACACCAACACATCTCACTCGTATGCTATTGGTCTCTTAACAAACCCTGGCCCACAGCAAATATTAGAAGTCCTTGATTCTTATTGATTCACAACATGCCTTCATGAGACATCAAGTGACTTTCCTTTATGCACCTCACTTTCTTCCTTTGTGAGTGAAGAGCAATATATAATAATCACTGTTGCCTATTGAATACCCGCTGTGTGCCAGGATGAGTGGTCATGCTTTATAAGTGGTATCTCATTTACTTCTCACAACAACCGCATGGGTTAGGTATCATTATTTTTACATTACACAAAATATCACCGAGATATCCAGAAGTTACAATAACTGTCTGAGCTCTCCCAGTCAGAGAAGAGCAGAAGCAGAATTCAAATTCTGATCTGTATGATGACAAATTCCAAAATATTATGAAAGAGCACACTAAGGCCTGATAAGACAATAAGGCAATGTCATCAGAGAATCAGGACCTCCAATGATGCTCCCATAATGCTGAAAAATGAAAACCATGTCTGCCTTCAACATCAGTTAGCAAAGATCACCACTGTTGGGTTTGAAGGAAATTTTCCTTTCCACCTTTACGATGTAAAGGGGACAGGAGTACCTTCTACACTCAACACTTCCATGGAAGACTTTATCTTTTTACTATAATCCTTTGAGGCCAGAAGAGAAGGCAGTGAGACTCTGTGGGATATGATCCTTGAACTATTCTAGGATTTAATTCATATCACTCTCTTAAGCCAGTTTGGAATTGCCAAAGCTGTTGCTAGGGCCACTTGATCCCATGGGAAGGTATACAAAGAAATTGTGGTTTTGTCCCTTGATTACGTGGGTTCTGATATTGCCAGAATGCTATAAAGGGCTTTTCTATTGAAGCAAACCTTCCTGGGATGTCTGGATGGCTCCGTGGTTGAGCATCTGCCTTTGGCTCAGGTTGTGATCCCGGGGTCCTGGGATCAAGTGTCATATAGGGTTCCTGTCAGGAAGCCTGTTTCTCCCTCTGCCTATGTCTCTGCATCTCTCTTGTGTCTCTCATGAATAAACAAATAAAATCTTTAAAAAAAAAAAGAAGCAAACCTCCCTTAATAAGGAAAATGAGATTTGACACCAACCGAGGGCCAGCCTCTACCTCAGCAGAGTTGCATGTATGATTTGGCATGATTTGGTGTCTGGTACGACTGGCTGCCTCTCTCATGCAGCTCCATGGCTTCTTAAACAGGTTTCTTGGGAAAACTTCATGAAGCAGTTCTGAAGAACACTGCTGCACTTTAGGTAGCTCAGAACTAAACAGTCCAGCAACCACATGGAGACTTGAGGATTTTTCTAACAGCAATAAGAAATACCTGGGGCCCCACAGGAGTAGCCCCTGGGAAGTCAGCTCCTTCAGGAAGAAGAGCTAACATGGACAACTACTCACAGTGCTACTATTAAGAGGTTCTGGGAAGACACTGTGAGTCTCTGACCCAGAAGATGCTACTTACTGCAAACGAGATGTGGCGGAGGAGGATCATGTACAGAGCATCATGGATGAAATTGTTGAAGAATGTTGCCTTTTCTGAGTCCAGAGGGGGTCATTCTCCACTGTCTGCCTCTTAAGGAAAACAGAGAAATGGTCATTCGATTGCCTTTCTTTTCTCAGAGAACTGGGAAATGATTGTCTTCACAGGACACTAGGTCATAATGGTCATTTAGCAATTTGGGTTTGTGGTTAGTCTTGACACAATAATTCAAATCCTAGGTCTACAAGTAACCAGGTTAGATTCAAAGAAAAGAAATATGCTGCAATATAAAATTGTAGGACCATTGCTTGTCGATTTATAACTAAAATAGTCTATTAATTTTTATTATTATTTTACTATGAAAACTCATTCTTTTAAGTTTTCAATACAAAACTTTAACAACAAAAATAATTTATTGTCAGAAATAGAGGTCTTCTTGAAATAGCCAACATCCAATAACAAAAGGTCTGATAAATGCCCACTTAAGTCCTTAAGTTGTTCTTTTTGTGTTTTAACTCACTGTTTTCATTGTTATTTCTCAGATAGATAAACTTCTTCACAAATTCCAAGCTTGTCACATTTATGTATTGTAAGAGAAAGTTCTTGGTGATTTGGCACACATCTACAGAACTGACTCCTGAATTATCACCAAATTGTGGTGGATCACTGGTTTCAGAAGTAGTGTAAAATAATGAAAAATAACACAGTTTTGAAGTCAGGCTCATCATGAGAGTCCCAGCTCTGCCATTTACCACCTTGCTCGTTTCTATCACCCTACTTCAAGTCACCATCTTTTTTTTGCCTGGGTCACTGCAGCAACATTCAAGTTAATCTCTCTGTTTCCATGTTGCTACTTGTCCTTTATAATCTATTATCAAGAACAGATTTAGTGTTATATTTCGGAAACTGATACAAGAATATGTACCTATATCCACCAGGCATAAAGCCTTCTGATGACTTCCAATTATACCTTGAATGACAAAATTCAGAGTCTTTTCCATGGATCTACATGATCTGTCCTCCACAGAGCTCTCAACTCACCTCATAACAATCACCTTGTTTCCCCATTCCATCAATATTGAGCCCCTGGAAATTCCTCAAACACGACAAATTTGTTCCAACCACAGTCCTTAAACTTTGTCTTCATTCTGTCCATAACACTCCCCTCGATGTCACATAGCTGCCTTGGCTTCATCCTTTAGGCCCCTATTCTTCAGAGATTTCTGTAGGCTCCTCCCCTCACTTCAGGAACTCTGTATTCTGTTTCCCCTGTTCTATTTTCATCACAGCATGTGTCATTATGTGAAAATAGATTGTCACTTGATTATTGTCTTATTTTCTTTACTAGAAAGTGAGCTCCAGAGGGGCAAACATTATGTCCATATCTTCTACTTCCCTATCAACATGCTTACGCAGTGTCTGGCACTTAGGATGGAATATGTAAATATTTCAGAATAGAATGATTTTCAGAATGAACAATTTTCAAGCCAGCAAAAATGCATTACTATGATCACCCTCTATTATATGTATCTTTTCAATTTATTTTACAAGAATTCACTGTGTATCTACAGCATACCTGGGTCACTGCATACTTTTGAGAGGCTGTGTAACTGTCATATAGTCATATCAAATGCCACTTCTCTGCTCTCTGCTGCCATTTCCCTTGACCCTCAAAGTTTTCAACATAATTGGCTACCTCATTCTCTTGGACTCGCTGACACTGCATGTTAATAATTGTCCTCCTATGGCACTACCCACACTTCTCAGTCTCCTGTGCTAGCTCATTTCCTCCATGTATTCTCTGGATGTAGACCAGGCATGAGCACGAGGATCTCTTATTTCTAGCTGTGTAGTCTCTCTGAATGACTTTACCAATCCCACGGTATTAAACACCAATCACCGCTGCTGACTTTTAACCTGCAGCTCAGACATGACCTCTCCCAAGAAAGTCAAACTTGTGTAACCAATGGCCAACTTGACATCTCTACTTGGTGTTCACACATGAATTGGAAACTTAACATTTCCAAGATTGATCTCTTCCTTTCCTCCCTAATGTGTTTCCTTATCCCTGCTCTTCTACACTTCACTAAATGTATCCCAAACCACCCAGTTATTCAGGCCAAAACTTTAGGAACTGGTCTTCATTCTTTTCATCTTCATCCCTCACATCTAATCCAATCAAAACTTCCTATTGACTCTGTGTCCAAAAATTATCCTCAATCTCTTCACTTTTCTTTTCCTGCACTACCATCGTCCTCTCTTACTGGTCTCAGTATTTCAAGTTTTTCCTATGTCTACTCCTCGAAACAATCTATTCTCAAACCTTAACCATGCTCTTTTGAGAACACAAATTAGAGCATCACATTTCACTTCTGAAAACTCGCCTTTGGTTACCCATTACAGAAAGGAAAAAAAAACAAATGTCTTATCATGGGTCATGAGAGCTTCCTGGCCGCTGCCTACTTTTTTGACTGCATGTTTCTTCTGACTACATAATTTACTTGGCCTGAGACACTGCGCTTCTTTCTCTTGTCAAACTTATTGTTGCCTTTGATTTAGTTATTTCCATGGCTTGAAAGCTCTTCCTCCTGCTCCTATCATCATTCAGATCTCAGCTTAAATATCACTCCTTTTAAAAGCTTTTCTTAGCTGCCCATCTGAAGTTACAAGCAGACTGTCTAGGACATCTCTGTATGTTAATTGTCTCAACAGTGCTTATCAGTAACATATCACATTTTTATTTCACTACTTTATTTTGTATCTATTTCACTCTATAGGAAAATAATTTGATGAAAGCTGGAACTTATCTTTCTCATCACTGCCCCTCCAGCTCTAAAAACAATAAGTAGTACATCAGAGGATTCCAATTCATATTTGTTCAGTTGATAACATAAGATGACTGTCTATGACCTTAAGCCCAGAGCACAAGTTCAAGTCTTGAAAAGGCTCACAATGCCCAAAGTTAAGGAGACTTCAGGCTTCAAGCTAAGGATCTATTTTTAGCATTCAAAAATCAATTCAAAAAGTCAATTCTCTAGGAGATCTTTCTTTGAGGTGCAAATGTCTTTGGGTGAAGCATAATTAAACCATTAACATCTTCATGTACATTTCTACATCAGTTAAGTAAAACAATTTCTCAGCAATATCTTAAAGGATTGACCTCCTAGACTGTTTAATTTTTTTGTAGTTTTAAGTTTTTATTTAAATTTTAGTCAGTTGGGCAGCCCTGGTGGTGCAGCAGTTTGGCACTGCCTGCAGCTTGGGGTGTGATCCTGGAGACCCGGGATCGAGTCCCACATCGGGCTCCCTGCATGGAGCCTGCTTCTCCCTCTGCCTGTGTCTCTGCCTCTCTCTCTGTGTGTGTGTCTGTGAATAGATAAATAAAATCATTAAAAAAATTTTTTTAGTCAGTTAACATATAGTGTAATATTAATTTCAGGTGTAGAATTAAGTGATTAATTGTTTATGTATAACACCCAGTGCTCATCACAACTTGTGCCCTCCTTTATTATCCATTACCCATTTAACCCATCCCCCTGTCCATCTCACCTCCAGCAATCCCCAGTTTATTCTCTACAGTTAAGAGTCTGTTTTATGGTTTGCTTCTCTTTTTTAACCCCATATGTTCGTTTCTTTCTTCTATTTTTTTTTCCCATCTGTTTCTTAATTTCTTAAATTCCACATATGAGTGAAGGGGGCTGTTTAATTTTCTTTCAAAGAAGAGGGAAGTGAATGATCAAGAGTGTGAACAGTTTTAGGGAAGGTTAACTATAGAGACACTACTCATGGGGCCCTTGCATCATTATGTAGAGGATTCTGAATACAATTGAATAAGAAATCGAAAACATTTTTGTTTTCATTATTTTATATATGACCTCACTTGACAATCATTCCTTCATCTTTGACAATGACCTACAAAGTATATGTGATATTCACGCATGACTCCATTCTCTGAAAGCACTTTCTACTTTTTTCCCTACTCCAAGAACCCAAAATTTCCCGATATCCCTAATCATTGCTAGCATGTGGTTTCTTCTAGGCTCTACTTTTCTCTCTGGATGGAAAGCTATGCTGCCAAGGGTCCTAAGGCTTACCTCGACAAGGTATTTTTGCTCTGAAATCACCTTCACAATGAAACTAGCCCTCACCACTCCATTTAAGATTATAACCCTAACCCCATCCTCAGGCATCCTTTGCTACTACAGCACTGCCCATTCCTTATTTATTGCTTCTTTAATGTTTGCCTTACCATTATCTTTATCTGATATGCTATATATTATATTTGCTTACTGTCTTGCTTCTCCCATTAGAAAATACATTTCAGAAATTTTGCCTGATTTTATTAAATCTATTTTTCCAGTGCCTAGAAAAATACATAGTACATAGTAGATACTCAATACACATTTACTCGATGAATACTTACCATCAACTCTCTAACAGATGGGAGAATCAGACATTTCCATGAATCATATACATTTGACTAAGGGAAAAGCATAGTGGGATTATTTTTTTCTTCAAAAAGCTGAGTTGGACAGGTTAATTAATAAAAACACAACTAAAAGTAGCAAATAGTTCTATTATTGCAATAGTTCCCAAGTGGGGGGCATCTTTTCCCCCAAGAGATATTTGGTGATGCCTTAAGACATTTGTGGTTGTCACAATAGGAGCTGCTGGTAGCATCTAGTGGGTAAAGGCCAGGGGTGCTATTAAACCTCCTATAGGGCACAGGATGGCCCCTATAGCAAAACTAAGACTAAGCAAAACCCAGACAAGGATGTCAGTCATGCAGAGTTTGAGAAATCCTGTACTACTAGATAAATGTCAAGGCTGTTCTTATTCTAACTATTGAGACTTTTACTTGAAAGATAGATTCATGATGGCACAAATTTTACAGTCATTTCCTTTGAACTGTTAGGGTTTTTAAAGATAATGTAAAATGTTTTGCCAGTGGAAGGATGAGAAAAAGTGGTTTACTTAAACTGTTCAATGAGGCTAGAATTCCTTTTATATTAAAAAAAATCTTTTTACTACTTTTAAAATAGCACAAAATAGTACTTTAAGAGTGAGAAGATATGTTGATTTTATGCAAATTGTGAGGCTTTAAGATATATGATCAGCATGAATTATATTACCAAGAGTTTTTTTATCTAGACACTCTACATAGTTTATTGATAAATATGCTATATTTATCAGAGAAGCTTTATAAATTAAGAAGCACTAAAATAAATATATATTCCTACTGCAATCTCAAATCTACAGTTGAAATACAGTAATTTGACACAAGTGCTAAGACTTAAAAAATAGTTCTCAAGCTAACAAAAGTATTCTCTTCTATTATAAAGAAATGACATAACACTTTGTATAAAGCATTTATCAGCTGAGAAACATTTTGACAAATGTAAAAATAAGTAGTTTCCTAAATGACCTCCACATTTATGTGAATATTTCTTCATTCACTTTAACTTCCAGACCACTATTTAGTACCTACTATGTGCCTATGTAAAGAAAATATGAGCAGTGCTCTCATATATTTTGTGATCCAACAGAAATAAGATGATCATAAGAGAACTAAAATACAAAATGGAAGTGATATGGGAAAAAGAGTTTAGCAAGGAATGGCTGGAGGAGAGAATCTGCATAGGGCAAATGGTTTTTAACCCAAGCTTTGAGGAATGAATAGAATTTCCAGAGGCAGTTCCTTCCTGGTAGGAGTAACAGTGATCAAATCCTCAATGGATGGAAGTGCCCACAGTATGGGGATGGTTCTGTACCTGACTATCTGCATTTGTTTTGAATGCAACAGAAACGAAAAGGATTCTCTCTCTTTGTGGGAGAGAATCGGTTATTTAAATAGGGCCAGATTCTTGAAGACTTCAAATAGCAAGCTGTTGGCATGCAGATCAAGATAGAGGTACTGACAGGATAAGAAGAGTTAAGGAAAATCCTTGAAGAACTGTATAGATGAGATGATGAGCAGAGGCTGCAGTCAACAAGAACAGTTGGAAATCCACCAAAAGAGTTTGGAAAAGACGTAACCAAGGTCTGAAGCAGGATGCTGACAATGGGAACAGATATATGAAACTTTGTGGAGGAAGAAATAGTTGGACTTGACAACTGTTTCATGAAGTTCAGGGAATAGGGAGAAGCATCAAAGATGGCTATGATATGCCACATGTAAGCAAATGTGGGGGAATGATGGTACCTCTAAGAGAAAAAGGATATGAGGCATCAGGGCAGATTTGGGGAAACAGAAAATATGTTTGATTTTTAACATGTTAAATTTAAAGACAAGACATTTAATCCAAATGAAGATATCAAGATTGATGCTGCAATAGAGGCCTGCAGTTCAGAAGAGGGCCCAGCCAGTACTGAGGCTGCTCTTTTGGAAAGTGCTCCAGCTGCTAAGATTGCTGAATCCACAGGGCGGGTTAGTAAGCCTGATCCGCATTAGGTGCTGTATAAATGGTTTTTTTAGTTAAGTTCATAGCTCAGTAAGTTACTTATTAGATCTTTGCTTTGCAGAAGAGAAAATACTTCCCAGGGACATTGATTAATGCAGTTGGTCACAAATGCATAATCACACAGCTGGTAAGAGGCAGAACCAGGATTCAAGCTAAAGTCAGGCTGACTCCTGTGTTTCCAATGTGCTATATGGTTAAAGGAGGAGCGAAGGCAAAGAACAGGCTGATGTGTGATCCTGGAAGATGCCAGTATATGGAAAAAATATGCTGTTCACATTTGTTAATTTGTTTCCTTTCTGTATGATTGCATTTGTAACCAAGCTTCATGGCACAAGGAATATCACTGTCATGTCTCAGAAAATCATTTGTAATGGGTTATTATGTTAGACATAGATTCATTTTTTCATTGATCCTAAAACAAGCTAAGGATTTGTTCAAACTGACAGTTATAAAACGTAGGAATTTTATTATTGTCATCTTCTGAATTACCTTGTATTGATAGGGTAAGTCAAACTTTGCTTCCAGGGTATGCTCTATTAAAATATCAAACTTCCGGATGCCTGGGTGGCTCAGCGGTTGAGCATCTGCCCTCGGCTCAGGGTGTGATCACGTGGACTCTATCCCACATTGGACTCCCTGAGAAGAGCTGGCTTCTCCCTCTGCCCATGTCTCTGCCCCCCCGTCTCTCTCTTTGTCTCTCATGAATAAATAAATAAAATCTATAAATTAATTAATTAATTAATTAAATATTAAATTTCATTTTGGGATAGACCCTGGCTTTTATACAGATACTGTTACTTGGTAGTTACCATGTAACATATACCACTTCCCTTCTTATACTGGTGATTTCCACCTTGGAATGAGCTTGAGGATATGACTGATGAGTTTACACAAAATGAGAACAGAGGTTCCAATTCTTAATGAACAGGATTTATGTGCCCAGTACATTGTCAGATGAAAGCATCATCAGCATCCAGATAGAGAGCAAGAACACAAGAAGTTATAAGCACAAAATAGAGACTCAAAAATTACTTTCATCAATAACCTTTTGGTGCCTGTGATTACACTATCCACTCCTGGTTTTTGTTTGTGTGTTATTATTGTTGTCATTGCCATTGTTGTTGTTGTTATTGTTGCTTTGAATAGGTGTAGTCAGGAAGGAGGATGCCAAAGATTGGGCCCAGGGTGTGTATGTGATTAGAACATTAAATCTGTGCAGCATTATCTTTAACCTTGAACACCTTAAGAGGAGTTGACACACATAGCCACACATCTACAAAACAGAGATTTAAAAACCTACAAGCTGTTTAATCTGTATCCCTAAAGAAAAACTTTACATCTGTTGAATTATGTTTGTATCTGCAGGAATTAGCAAGCCTTACTCAAGATCCACATAAATATTCAATTCTATGACAAATGGAAGATTATTTTGATGGTGAAAGAGATTATTTAAATATTTGAGATAGTTTTTGAGCATTTTATATTGGCAAAAGTTAATGAAATGAAGAAAATATTGTGGTCCTTCTAAAGGTCAGTGATTGAAAGAAAATAAAAAATGAAACTCCATACAAATAAAAAGCTTTTGCACAACAAAGGAAACCAGCAACAAAATGAAAAGGCAACCTACCAAATGGGAGAAGATATTTGCAAATAACATATCCAACAAGGGATTGATATAAAAATATATATAAAGAATTGATACAACTCAACACCAACACACACACACACACACACACACACACACACACACACCACTACACCACACAAATAATCTGCTTTTAAAATAGCACAGGACCTGAATAGACATTTTTGCAAAGAAGACACACACACAGCCAACAGACACATTAAAAGATTCTCAACATCACTAATGATTAGGAAAATACAAATCAAAACACAATATCACTTTACATCAGTCAGAATGGCTAGTATCAAAAAGGCAGGAAATAACAAGTGTTAACAAGCACGTGGATTAAAGGGAGCCCTGTTGGTGGGAATGCAAACTGGTACAACCAGCACGGAAAACGGTACAGCGGTTCCTCAAAAATTAGAAGTGGAAATACCATTTGGTCCAGTAATTCTACTACCATTATTTATCCAAAGAAAACAAAAACACTAATTCAGAAAGACATATGTACCCTATGTGTATTACAGCATTAATACAGTAGCCAAGATAGGAAGCAACCCAAGTGTCCATTGATAGATGAATGGGTAAAGTAGATACACACACACAGGCACAATGAAATATTCCTCAGCTGCGAAAAAGAATGAGATCTCACCTTTGTGACAATGTGGATGGACCTAGAAGATATTGTGCTAAGTGAAATAAGTCAGACAGAGAAAGACACATACCATATGATTTCACTCATTTCATACGTGAAATCTAAAAAACAAAACAAACAAACAAAAAAAGAAACAGATCTATAAATACAGAAAACTGGGGTTGGCAGAAGGGAAGGGGTTGGGGGATGGATACAATGGGTGAAGGGGAGAGAGAGAGAGACAGGCTTCCAGTTACGGAATGACTAAAGCATGGAGATGAGAGGCACAGCATAAGGAATATAGTCAATGGTATTATAATAGCCTTCACGGTGACAGATGGTAACTACATTTGTAGTGAGCATAGCAGAGCACACAGAGGTGTTAAATCACTATGTTGTACGACCTGAAACTAAATGTCACATTGTGTGTCAATTATACTTTAATAAAAGAAAAAAAAGCAGGCATAAGCTTCATGGGAATATACTCTTTGAGGATTTATACAGATTTCTACACACTAAAAGTGTTTCCATTGGGGCCAGCTGCGATCTCCTTCTCCGCAAGTACACTGGTTAATAGAGAGCACCTGCAGTAGCTGGGGCAACCTGCTGTTTGGTCCAGTATTTCTCCCTGACAGGCACTAGAGGGCACTAGAAGGCGTGGAGACCAGAGGAGCAAGCCCCTCCACATTTTCCACCTTTATGATAGTTTCTATCATAATTATCACCTGCAGAACACTCCAGTAGCTTTTCAACATGTGCTTGAAAGCACAAGCTTTTAAGATCCCTCCTTGTTACTCACCTTGAATTTAATGCACATTGTCTCATTAGAGGTAGGTTGAGAAATTGAAGTCAGGGAGGTAAGTAAGGAGAAGGGAGCAAAAATCACATAGACACATAGTCTTTGGTCAAAAGAAACATTGCCAAAAACAAACAGCCTATTTTTAATGGCCTGACTCCTTCCTTTCATTACCCCATACCTATCTTCTTCACAATGACACGTAAAAACTATGCTCGATGCTCTAAGGAAGAATGGGCACATGAAGCCAAGAATTTTGATATGACAAATGAGGCAATAGTACAATGACTTTAAAGCAGAGGATTTCATATTTAGGAGCTTTTCCCATATTGATAGATGCTTGACTGATTTTATCTCATCATCAACCTTGGAAGCTATTAGCAAAGGAGATTGCCGTTTACCATCTGTGATGTCCTGGCAATAACTTAATTTTGTTCTGAAGGTTTAATTCAAATTGATTTAATTCTGCAAACATTTATTAATCTCATAAATGCTTGGCTCCATTCTAGGGGTTAGGCAATACCAAGATGAACAATAAAAAGTTGTGTTTTTTTTTTTACTTCAAAGGACTTAAAACCTTATAAAAATGGGTTAAGACAGGTATATGAGAAAGTATAATACAACCAGAGCATAAGAAAATTTATAAACAAAGTGCTCATTCATTCATTCACGTACTCAGTAAATGTACGTACACAGGTTAAAACAACACATTTGGGTCCTGTTCTATCTTCATAGAATTGTCAGTCAGTTGGGGAAAAGGCAATAGACAAATAAGGTAAATAATCATTTGCCATACAAGGAGGTTCTGAAAATCTGTTTTAAAAGGGCGGAAAGAGAAAAATTTTCATAGGAGTTGTCAGTATAGGAGCAACACTTCTAATGAGATGGGAAGGAGCATTCTAGGTACACTAAACAGCTAATGTGAAGTTCCTAAAGGAGGAAAAAGCTTGGGATATTAAAGGAACCCAAAGAAGACCAGAAGACTGGAGTATAATAAATGGTATGCAGAGAACCAGGTAATATGGAACCTTGCAGATGAGACAGCAGGGGCTGAAAAACAGAGCACATCTAGCCACAGGGAATGAAAAGGCTTCATAAAGAAGGTTCTCATTTGAGAAAGATGATTACAATTTTGATAAGCAAGAGAATGGAAAACAGAACTTCTGAATAAAAGCAACTCTATGAGTTTTGGGTCCATTTTGAACCCTAACAAGAGAACTCTGGCAGTTGAATAGTAAGCTGAGAGTACAGGTTGGATGCAGAAAAATTAATGGTTCATTAGGAGAATGAGGGGATCACAGTATTACTGCTGAGGAGTGATACTGTGTAGTTCTGGTTCAGGAAGTCTAATTTGGCAGCAGCATGTGTCATATACTGGAAGAGATAGAGAATTTAGAGTGAGTCCCTAAAAGTCAACAATGATAATCAGTGAACAGGGCATTAGGGTCTGAGAGCAGTAGCAGTGGAATAAGAAGCAGGGACAGATATGATCACTGCCCAGGCAAAGTATTGGAATCTAATTGGTTCTGAGGATCAAGATAAAAGGAAAAGATAGAAAACTTGAATTTAGTCTTGGGTAGCTGAGAGAATATTAATCCTCCTACTGGTTAGTTGTGGCTAAGAAGTATGCTGGTGAATTCTATGTGTGAGAGAGAGAGAGAGGAGGAAAAAGAGAGAGAGAGAACTGAGAACTGAATAAACAAAACCAAGTAATTGGGAAGGATTATGGCCATACTATTAGGGCTCGTCATATAGTTCTTGAAGCTATTATCCAGTATCCAGATTGCACTGATAGAAAAATGGGAGTTCAACTAAAGAGTAAATACAGAGCATAAGATGGCATGGGTTTTTTTGTTTTGTTTTGTTTTTTGTTTTGTTTTGTTTTTGTTTTTGTTTTTTGAGGAGGTTTGATTTGGGATAATAGAAAAACAACAAGCCATTGCAATGCAGACAAAGAGCTTCAGAGACCAAGGCTAGAAATAGAAATTTGGGAATGTTCTGCATAGATGCAATAGTTGAAGTGCTGAGAGAGAATGTGTGAAAGAAAGACAAGACGACCGGAGAAATGAAAAAAGGGAAAAGAAAAAAAAGAAAAAAGGGAAAAGGAGAGGAATGATGGGAAGAATAACAAAAAGGACAATGAGAGTGAAGGGTAGAATAGAGGGCTAAGATTGACACCTTTAGAAATCCCTAAGACCATGAAGTATTAAAAAAATGCTTAAAGGAGACAGAGAAGGAGAAAATCGAAAGGTAGAATGAAAAAGAGGCAGTAAGATAAACAGGAGTATTGAGGAGACAACAGGATTTCAAATAAACAATTTCGATTATACAACACTCTTATTCAAACATTTTTCAAAAAATATTTAAATGTATATCATTCAAATATAGATACATGCATATAGAGAAAAATGGATGGAGAAAACATTTCATTGTAAAGGAAACAAGAAAGTACAAGGGAATAGTTATAACTCCAACCCAGAAACTATAAAGAATATTTGCCAACTATCATCAAATCTGAACCAAATATGAACTACCATCAAATATGAACCAAAATGGCCAGGATGGCAAGAAGCAAAACATAGCTCCTCAGTCTTTAAGCAGGACACAGATCTCCCTGAAAATAAAATGTGTGTCACATTCTTGCATAGTCCTGCTCTGGTTTCAATTAAAGCAACAGTATATAAGATAGGTCACAGAAAGGGGCACCAGAAGTGGCTCAGTTGGTTAAGTGTCTGCCTTCGGCTTGGGTCATGATGCCAGAATCCTGGGAATGAGTCCTGTGTTGGGCTCCCTGCTCAGCAGGGAAGCTGCTTCTCCCTCTGCCTCTGCCTCTGCCCACCCCAACCCCCACCCCTCATGCCCTCTTTCTCTCTCAAATAAATAAATAAAACCTTTCAAAAAAAAAAAGGCACAGAAAAACAAAATGGCAAATGTCCTCCATGAACCTCGGCCCCATTCTGCGAAGGACAAAGAACCAATGTGCGAGAAAGTCATTTGTCTTCTGCTTGGTATTTCAGCCAAGAGTGGGGGAAGAGGTTCAGGGGCAAAGGAAACTACAGGAGGGAGAGGAAAGTAGTGAGTGGTTCTTAAAATCTGTAAGCCAAGATCCTGTGAATGAAGGAACTTGACTCTAAGCCACACCTTTTTGAAAGAAGAGAAGACAGATGCTCCCCTGAGACAAGGCAGGAAGCAAGGCTAAAGAGAGAGTGTCCAGGCTGCAAGCTGCAGTGAGACTACAGTATGCTCACTCACTTCCTATCTCGCTGCCCCCTGCCACACAATTCCTCAACAAACTGCTAACCCTATGGGAAAAGAGAACATGATCTGAAAGGATCCAACATGGAACATAGGTGCACACTGTTCAGAGAAGTAAAAGAGAAAAACAAAAATCAGACAAAGACAAATGAGAATAAATACACCAAGAAAAACAATGCAAAATATTTTAGACAATTCTTCATCTTTTCCAGTAAATTGTAGACAGGATGATTTCCTGAAGGAAGGGGGCAAGGATGGTGTAAAGAGGAGAGAAAAGCACACAAATCAGAGATTTAAAAAAGAAGGAGGGGAATGAGTTAATATAACTAGCAAAGGAATGAAAGAGAAATATGAAGGTTTTAGGGGGGAAAAAAAAGCCACATTAGAGTAACCAAGCAGGATTAACAGAAATGAGAATGATAGAAACATGGTGGACAGGCTTGAGAAATATCACAAAGCAAAATGGAAAAGAACAGGGCTTTTTAAATGATCACTAAAAAGGTGACATACAGAAGACAGAAAAAGATATTCAACATATGTTTTACTTCATTAGTATTCCTCGAAAAGAGATCACAACAAGTACAGGAGGAAAATTTTCCGAGAATATAAGGAGAAAAAATGTTTTCCTGAAATAAAGTAACAATCATTCTAGCAGCATCCCAAGTCCATGAAAAAAATTAGAACAGTATAATCAACTTTAAAATATTCTAGTAAAGTTACTTAATTTGTTTAAGACTTTATTTTTTAAAATAAAATCTCCACACCCAACATGGAACTCAAACTTATAACCCCGAGATCCAGAGTCTCATGTTCTACCAAGTAAACCAGCTAGGTGGCCCAAAGTTACTTAATCTTAAAGATAAAGAAAGTCTTTTTAAAATTTTATTTAAATTCAGTTTTCCAGCATATGGTATAACAGTGCTCATCTTATCATGTAAGATAAAGAAAATCTTTATTTTAAGAAGGAAAAAATTGAGCGTCCTTTGATTTTTCCTTCCTAACATGCTATGTCTAAAGACAGTGGGTAAACTTGAAAGTAAGAGAAAGACTAGTATTCTCTTTTTTGTTCATCAAGTACAGACATGTTTTCGGGACTATGCAAGAACTCAGCTCCTTTCTAGAAAAAATTTGCTTGATAAAAATATTCAGCCAAAAAATAGGTAAATCAAAATGAAGACCTAGGGAGTTGAAAAATTACAGTAAGAAGACTAGTTATCAGCATTGAATCTTTTAATACTAGTACAGGTATCAATAAACCTGTAATTTTTTATTTTTTTTAAAGATTTTATTTATTTATTCATGAGAGACTCAGAAAGAAAGAGAGAGAGAGAGAGGCAGAGACACAGGCAGAGGGAGAAGCAGGCTCCATGCAGGGAGCCAGACGTGGGACTCGATCCCAGGTCTCCAGGATCAGGCCCTGGGCTGAAGGCGGCACTAAACCACTGGCCACCCAGGCTGCCCCAACCTGTAATTTCTTTAAAAAGTAATCTGAGGGAACATTATTTCAATGATATAAACTTCAATAATGTTAAAGTAATTATGTAATTCATGAATCATTTCTTCTGAGTACGGCAGGTGGCGAAATAAAGGAGGTAGGAAGACGTGTAAGTACACTTATGGCTGCTTCTGGCCAGGAACAAGGGACACCATAGTTAATAATTCTTCTGGATAGCTTCATGCAATATAGTCTGAAGTTGAAATCTGTAGTTAAAAATCCATAATGAAACCCATATTCATGTTTTACATTACATTTTCCTTAAATCAAGAGGAGTTTTCGGTAATTAATTTGTTTTGAAAACAGTTCCTTTAGTTTCACTTCAGTATCTCTCCCTTAAAGACATCGAAATTTAAATTTAACAGATGTTTAAAGAAGAGGCCTATGTGCCAAATCACCAGTCCAAACGCCTTACCCTAGCTGTGGGGTTAATTTTGACCTTCAGGCTTCAATACTACTGGGTAAGAACTGCTGTCATATATTTGGTAGCATTGACCAAATAGTCTGAGAACTGTAAGAATATATTATGTTCAAAGGTAAAATAAATGAGGGCTCTAGATTCTTCAAGTTTAAAAAAAATCCATCTTTTAAAGTGAAACGAGACAAAAGAAAAAAACAGAATGACAGAAATGTCTATTAGAGCAAACATCAAATTAAGGCCAATAAACTATTGAGAGTTTCCTCCTGAGATGCTGTGCCTTTCAAAATGGCATAATGACAACTCCCATCGTCACTCTGCTGTCAGAAAATGACAGTTGCCTGTATCAGCTCTACTCCCAATGCACGGACTATCATAGAGTGAAAACTTGGATGTGACATAACCAACTTCCAGCCCTACAACCAGGAGTCTGTGGGGACTGAAGCAGTCAAAAGGAAGAATCATCACTCCAGAAGGAGTGAGCATATAAATTTAAATCAGTAGCAAAGCAGAGCTCTGTTAATGAAGGAAGAAGAACTTGTTCCAAATTATCTCCCTTAGTTAGTCACCTTCCCCAACCCCGACAAATGAATTAATTTGTAGGACTATTCCTGCTAAATTAAAATCCATCTATCTTCTCTTGGGATTTTCTCCCCCTTTAGAAATAGAGGCTTCTTTTTTCCAGCTGTCCTCTGAAGCTTTCAGGAGGAACCAGAATTCTAAAATAAGAAATCCTTTAAAACACCGAGTCCGTATCTCACACATAAGAAAAATATCTAATGCTTTTCACTTGAAAAAAAAAAATCTCACTTTGAACAAATTTCAAAATATTGGCACAATTAGAGTTACATCAGCATCAAATCTTAGGATCCTATGTGTATGTTGCTTCATATTTTTCAGAACATCCATTTGGCCTTCACTATAAATACTAGTAGATATAGTTTTTGAAAAAAAAAATCAAAGAAAAAATAACTAAGTCCTCCAAAGGTCAAATTATAAAGGTCAAATGGTAGCAGAGCTAGATTGGACTCAGGGGTCCTGATTCAGATTCTGAGTGTGTGCCACTCCTTTGAGCTCCAAACATCATTACCTTGGATACCTAGAGAGAGTCATTGTCCCCTCTCATGAACCAATCCAACAAATCCTTTAAATGTGACACTTTGACAACATGAATGTACTCAGAAGATACTGTTCAATGATTCACTCTTATATTCTGTAGATATTTATTGAACCCTCCTACATATTTGACACTCATAAAGTTAGGGAGCTCAAGAACCAGGGATACAGATGAAAACAGGGAAGTAAACAAATAATTGGAATGTAAGGTCAAAAACATATAATATGAAACATGCTCTTTTTTTTTTAAATTTAATTATGATAGTCACAGAGAGAGAGAGAGAGAGAGAGAGGCAGAGACACAGGCAGAGGGAGAAGCAGGCTCCATGCACCAGGAGCCTGATGTGGGATTCGATCCCGGGTCTCCAGGATCGCGCCCTGGGCCAAAGGCAGGCGCCAAACTGCTGCGCCACCCAGGGATCCCTGAAACATGCTCTTAAATCTTTGATATACCATCTCCCTGCACTATTATTCTGAAATCAGTCATTAAGTGAGATATATGATCTCCAGAGAAAGGGTCACCTAAGAAGTTTATGTAGGTCTTAAATTGTGGATAAAATTTCATAGAAATGAGAAACCATTAAGCACTCCTGCTATATTCAATGCCACAATGTTAAGACTCCTGCCAGGTACGAAGGTGCACTGCCAAGATAAAGTTTTTAATATAATAATGATATAAAAAGTTAACATTGGTGCACCTGAGTGGCTCAGTAAGTTAAACACCCAGCTCTTAATTTTGACTCGGGTCATAATCTCCGGGTTGTGAGATTGAGCCCCAAGTCAGGCTCCATGCTCAGTGGGGAGCCTGCTTAAGATTCTCTCCCTCCATGTCCCTCTGCCCCTCTCCTTAGCTTGTGCTCACTCTCTAAATAAATAGACTCTTTTCCAGACTATGAGAAGTGAGCCTCTGAATAAAGCTTTATGAAAAACCATAAATAAATAAATAAATAAATACATTAATTAATTAATTAAATTAAAAGTTAACATTGACTCGTCCATCACATACCTTTGAGATATTACTGCCTAATCTTTGCCCTCTTCCTCTTGATTATTATATTGGGAGGTAATGAACTTTTACCATTGGAAATTATTCTTCTATCATGATCAAAAAATATATACATGTAAAATCTAAGTACTGTTCTGCATTAGCAGAATACAATTTTTTGTAAATTTGAAAGATCAAATCCAAGATCATTCTTCTGAAATTAACAGTCTTACATAGACTCTCCGAAAATGTGCACCAAAACTTTGGGAAATTTCTAGTAAGCTATCAGAATTTGAAATATACTCACCTGGATCTAGCAGAACAAGCCTCCCTTCTCTTTATTTCACCATTTCTAACTTCACTCTATGCTCCTAAGAAGATGGAACATAAGTATCCTTTGTAACCAATACTGCATTTTCTTGTTTTTGACACACTTTCAAATCACCATGAAAATAAACAGAAATAGAGAGGTAAACTATATTACATTTCTGGTTATGTCCTCTCTGGACCATCAACCAAAACCAAAAGATACATAATCTCTTGAATACTCCCTTTGGAAAGCAAACAATGATCTGGGTAATCCAAGAGAGTGGATTTATCAAGATTATTCGTAATTGGCTTTGTAACGCATTACATGTTTTCGGCAGATCAGACTGTTACGTTTGCTAAGGCAAAGCACTTGAAAAAAAAATGATCAACTAGAGGTATAGAATATCTTACGATAATTCACCCAGAAATAATATAAATTTGATCATATGAGACGGAATCAATAATTAGTAGGAAGAGGTGAGCCTGAGAATCAGTCAAATGCATTTATACAGAATTGAGTGTTGCTCATCTTGTAACAGGAATGAAGATGGGAATTTAGGATGAGGCAATTGATCCAAGAAAACATCAACTTTATTTTCAGGAAAAGCTTGGCAAGAGAAAAGGACCATAAAAAAACAAGGAATGTTAGGATAAATAGAAATTTGTTGAAACTGTAAGTAGAAATCAGTATATAGCTTATCCATCTTGTTGTGATAATGATGGCATGGTCCTAGTGCAGAGAGTGGCATGGAGAAAGACCTGACTTGTCAGAGGTGAGATATATACCCAATAATGACTTATTTGGGGTTAATTCGTGAAAGATTTTTGTGGGTCCTGGCCATGTGTGGACCTGTTAACTCTAACAAGATAGAATCGCTGTTCTATTTTAAAGAAGGTGGGGCAAAAGAATGAACAGGGCACTCACATTTATTATCTCTATTGGAGGAATAACTACTTCATTCCTGAGAAGGTTTCAGAAATACTGTCCTCAAATCAGAAGCAGTATGCCATCCTCAGATGGAAATTAAAATAATTACGAAGCATTCAAAAATCCCTGCCACAGAATCTAAAATCACAGTGTTTGTCACAAACAGAAAAGCAATATACAAGCTTACATAATTTTGATGTACGCTGTGAAGTTTGGAAGTATTCCACTGGTTAACAGTTTATTTCTGCTGAATTCAGTAAGGACACATTGATTTTCAATTGACAGTGGAGAGTTATTATCACTGTCATCATCAAGTTAAATATAACTCATTGTCCAATTTGTGGTAGGATATGTATTAGATAATTTCATAAAAAATAATATGTAGTTGATATAACCTTCATATTTGCTTGTACAGGTAAACCAAAAAAAAAAAAAAAATCCCAAGAAGCCAAATATTATACATGCTTTCACTAGATAGCTGAACAATGCCAAACCATCCAGATGTAAAGTTAAGTTCAGTCAACCAATATAATCAGCCACTTGCTAAGTCATATCCTCTTCCCATTTATTTGCCGACCCAAATCTCCTATGTTTTTCCAGCTGGTGTGTATATTTTATAAAATTGTCGCTATCAAGGTGGCTGTGTTGAGGAGCTGTTTTCTCTACTGCATTACTTTTAGACTCAGCCTTATACTTTTTTGTTCTACGTTGAGAGTCATCTTGATATTTCAACAGGAGAATACTAGAAAATGTCATTAAGTGTTCAGACACAGTGTAAAACATGTTATTTTGAGCCAAAACAATCACTGAATTTATTTTGCACAAAATCATTGTTTCACCACTGTTAGCCCCTTGTCAAACCTGATCCATCCTTTGTGTGACTGTCTTGAAATGATAGTTTCTATGGGCTAGGTAGTGATTCCTCAAGTCAATTGCAAGGATCTCCTTAGAAGGTAAATCTCAGGAATTCGAGTTACTTAAATAGCTATGATTGTGCCTTATCCACCCTCTGTTTCAAAGAGCCTCAAAGACGATGTAATAGGAAAAAAATGTCATACACAAAAGAAAAGCTATTTATAGACATGAAACTCAAACTCTCCCTTCTGATGTCTTTCTGGAAGGTGAAATGGCAAAGGGTGATTTCTTTCAGAAGGATCTAGCTGACAAATGTATTAATATTCTTGAACACTTTGAGACTTCACATCCCCTTTCCTAAAAGTCATGTTTGCATTGCTGGTGAGATATATCTTCTGATCTCATTTTTTTTCTCTTAAACGGTGAGTTAGAGTAAGATATAGGACAGAGATCAAAGTATTTTCCCCCAAATCACAGAATCATCTAATCTCAAGGCTAAAAAGGGACTTTGATTCCTGAAATCCAAGGTCACATTCCTGTTCCCCAGTTCCCACTCCTCAGCATCTAGAAGTCTAGCTGGTACTTCCAAGGAAAGCAAGGCCACCATAAGGTTCCACCAATTCATCTTAATTTGAGCATTTGGGACTGCATAGAATAGTCTAGTTTCTCTTCCACATGAAAACTTCTCATGTAAGTGAGGCCAGATATAATCTGCCCTGCCACTAGAGAGACTAGTTTTCTTTATACCAAATATTCCAAGTTTCCTGAACTAGTCCTCATAAGATGTGGTGTAGAGTTCTATCCTGGTTTCTGTCCCTAAAAATTTACTCTAAATGCTTCCTGGAATGAAAGATACAGACTATAACCTTATTCCAGATATGATCTGAACAAATAAAGTTGCCTGGGACCATCACTTCCCATGTCCTAGACTAGGATCTTTGCATGTTTCCAGAATATCTCACTGGTAATTCATACTAAATTTACTGCCCACCTAAATCCCTAAGGCATACTTAACTTTCCAGTTAAGTTGTTGCCAGTGGGGCTCTTTCCCCTTCCATAATTGTCTTTTTTCTTTTTTAACCCAAGAATACCATCTCACAATTACCATTGAAATTACATTCAGAGACAGACTATTAACACTATCTACCAAAAACTTTTGGATCCAGATTCTTTTATCTCATGTTATCTGCAAGTCTTACCATTATTTTTGGTAACTTGATGGATGGTCTTGAACGATAGCCTCTACCGGGTACTCTAAATACCCAGTACCAATTTGGTAGAGTACCATTTAGTAGTGGTACTCTAAAGTGGTGCCACTTTGCTGGCGAGATCAGAAGATAAATCTCACCAGCAAAGAAAACAAAACCATGAATTAAAACATATATATGTACCCCTATGTTTATTACAGCATTATTTACAACAGCCAAGATATGGAAGGTGTCAGTGTCCATCAGTAGATGAATGGATAAAGAAGATGTTGTGTGTATATATGTACATATACATATACACACATATTTATACATATATGTACATATAAATACACACATATACACATACATATATAATGGACTATTACTTAGCCATAAAAAATTACGTGATTTTGCCATTTGGGGCAAGATGGATAGACCTAGAGGATATTATGCTAAGTGAAAGAAGCCAGACAAAGACAAATACCCTGTGATTTACTTATATGTGGAACCTAAAAACAAAACAAAACAAAACAAAATACAAAACAAATGGGAAAAAAAGACAAAAAGCAGAATGAGACATCAATATAAAGAACAAACTGATCATTGCCAGAGGGGAAGGGGGCTGGGAGATGGGCAAAATGGATAAAGGGGAGTGGGAGGCACAGGCTTCCAGTTATGGGATGAATAAATCACGAGAATAAAAGGTGCAGCATAGGGAAATAGTCGATGATGGTGTAAAAGCACATGGTGACAGGTGGTAGATGCACTTATGGTGAACATAGCATAGTGTATAGACTTGCTGAATCGCTCTGCCATATACCTGAAATTGTGTAGCATCATGTGTTAAGTATACTCAATTTTTTTTAAAGATTTATTTATTCATGAGAGACCCACAGAGAGAGAGAGAGGCAGAGACACAGGCAGAGGGAGAAGCAGGCTCCATGCAGAGAGCTTGATGTGGGACTTGATCCTTGGACTCCAAGATCACACCCTGGGCGGAAGGCAGGTGCTAAACCGCTGAGCCACCCAGGGATCCCTATACTCAATTTTTTACAGCGGTTTTACCAGTTATAAATGCAATATACAAGAACACACCCAGAAAATTCTCTATACTATATATATTCATCTGTTACTTTGTGTTCTCTGTGTACAGTGGCTAAATTTGTTTAATGATTTGCCTAAACACATTTTTCTCATATTATTCACATGATAGTGAAAAAGTATGCCATATTCCTTTATATAATTTAAATGCTGTCAACTATACCTTTGTGATCTGTACACTTCATATTCCTGACAAGAAGATAAGCCTTATTTTCCTGTGTATTTTTTATTCAGGCAAACCATGCCAGATCTTTGTAATAATTATTTCATCTTAAGAGATCACAGGGTGCTCCCTTAATAATCAATTCTTAGGGCAGCCCCGGAGGGATCAAGTCCCACATCCGGCTTCCTGCATGGAGCCTGCTTCTCCCTCTGCCTGTGTCCGTGCCTCTCTCTCTCTCTCTGTTTCTCATGAATAAATAAATAAAATCTTTTTAAAAAAATAAAATAAAATAAAAAATAGTCAATTCTTAGAATCTATGCTGTCCTCAAATTCAAACTCTGTGCTCTGCTTTGTAAAATCCACATTATGCTGTTGGAAACTAAAGGAGCAATTTGCCCTTCCCCAGCCTTCTGATATCTCTAACATTGACTGTGATTTCTCTAGCACTTGTGCAGTTCTGAAGATCTTTCCAGGACCCTGAGATTTAACCCCAGTAAGTTCCCAGAACTCCCTGAGAGCAGTGCAGGGGTGTATCTGTGTTTTGGGGGCAAGAATCCACTTAGAACTTTTGAACCCATCCTGGATCTGAGTTCCCATTTATTAATAACAATTCTCCCTCGATTTTGTTCTTCGGTACAAACAAAAGAAAAGCTAAATGGCTGTGGAGGGATCTCTTTTTCCTTTGTGATATCCATGTTCATTGCACCGTCACCAAGTTCTTCAGAGAGCCACGGTGCTAGTCAAACTTTGAAACAAAATCTATCTTCTTGGTTATCCAACTCAGGTTTGCAGCCCCCAGTGGTCAGAACTTTGACTTTCTGACACCCTTCAATGAGCCTCTAAATTCTAATTCACCCTTGGATCCTAGGGTTTCTCTTTTCCTATTATTCATAGCTCAAAGTCTGTGTTCTTTGAATAGGTCTTTGCAAACATGCTTGTTACTTTAGGCAATTCACCCTTTTCTTCTTCATTTAAGAACACACAGACAAATTTCACTTTTTAACTTGTTGAACCATTTCTCATTCCAGAATCCAAAAGCATGTAATCAAACACATTTTTCTGAAATTTTTAAATTTGCCCACTAGGCAACATATTGGAAAGTAGATATTAGTTTTTCCAGAATTATGAGGTTCCTTGGGGTAAAGTATAGAATATTGCTCCCCCCCCCCCCACACACACACACACAGACTCAGGGCATCAGAGGCCAAACTGTCTATGGTTACCGTATTTTTTCTCCTAGTAACTACTGATGTGGAGCAGTTGTACTGTGTACTATATATGGTTTGCTCTTTTGCTACTCTAAATCTTATCCTCAGGGTGAGTTTGCTTTCAAGTTTGACTTAATGATAAACAAGTTAATTTTCTTTTTATTCTTTATGGATTCTGAAATATTTAGATTTTAAAATATGTCCAGGAGTAAGGCTGACTCGGAAAAAAGAAGGAATACATAGGGAAAGTTGTCTATTTTCCCAGGCCACCCCATGTTGGCGCTTGCCCACCTCAGCCCAGATACCCTTTTTTACAGTTTCTCAGTCCTCTCATAGTTCGGCCCCCAGTAATCCCCAACTAAATAGAATTACATATTTATTTCTTTATTCATAATACATATATCTATGTTAACAAGCATCAGGTGTTATGCAACACAGCTAGCTAGCGGAAGGGATGACGGCAAGTTCAACATCAATCACTCATTTATTCCTTCACTCTATAAACATTTATTGAGCCCTTTCTCTGTGCCAGCCTTGGGCCAGGCACAGATAGATGAAGTCAGTCCCTAACCTCCAGGAACTACCCTTCTAGGAAGGAAGGAAAATACTAGGAAATACGATATGCACACATCAGGGATTTTAAAGTAGAAGGGGAATTTTGAATTATAGTTCCAAGTTAGCTAGCCAAACAATTGGAGAAAAAACACCCAATGTATAAAAACATGTGGGAAGAGTATGAGCTAACATTGCAAGTTTGAGATAACATTGCAGGTTTTGAAGAATGCAGGTTTTAGGATGTGCTGACAGCAAATGGTCCCCATTTGCCAAAGTGAATAGAGATGAAACAGGTACTAGATCATGAGGAAACTTCTGTCCAAGACTTTAGACTCTATCTCTAAAACTATGGGCAGTTTTGAAAATGAAATTTTCTGAGGTCCTTGAAACAAAAATATATAAAGTTTATTTTCTTTTCTATACCCCCACCTGTCACTCTCTCAGTGATCACCCAGCCCCAAGTGAATTCAAAAAGAAGATAACAAAGCTTCCTGTCCTCTCTATTACTAATACAATTTTGCTTTTGTTAAGCATAGGAAAAGCATAGGAAGCATAGGAAAAAGGTATGTACAAATGACTAGGGGGTTAGCAAAACAGTTGTCTTATTGCTCATATTATGAAATTTAGCGAGTGTCTGCTAACATCTGTGTAAAGATCTCTATATGAATACAGGCATGGATATATATATATATATATATATATATATATACTCATTATTTAGCTATTTACATATACTTATTAGATTTTCATGTTTTTAAACTTATGCTTCACATGCAACCATGGCAAATCAGAGCAGATCTTATTTTTAATCAGAATCTAGCAGAGACTTTATGATATGATATGTCTTACTATAATTATCACAATAATTGTTCACAGTACATAGGGGCTTTTCATAAAGCAGATTAAAATGGCCAGGAAAAAAAAAATAGAAGCTGTACTGCATAGAAACAACCTAAAATTAACATCTGCAAATAAACCAGGGGACACATGTCTGTCTGTATGTGTCACAATCATTTCTAGAGATTGATAATCTGACTTAGTACTTTTACACAGCCATCTTTTCCCTGCCTGGCCCTGAAAGAATGCCATTTCTTGTGATTGGTTCTTTCATTATATTAAAAACAAAGAAATCTTACAATTCTCTCTTAAATTTCCCAGTGCTTCAGTTCAATTCCCTGCTGCTTGATTTGTGCTTCCTGCTTTTATTTGTAAGAAATTACACTCTACAAAGGGCAGTGCATTGAATGCCTGACAGGACTATGCATGGCAACAGAACAGTGGGCAGCAGTTTGCCAGGGTTGTGAAGGGCAAGGCATGCTAGTACTTTCAACAGAACCAGTCTCTCCCACAGATTTCTTTCACCACACGCGCCTGCTGCCATGAAGTGCAGCAGGAACACACACATGGTTAAGGGAAACCCATCTGCTTTTGAGGAATAGGTTCCTGAGTCAGAATTATGTAACTAAATGGGACCCAAGTCACCAGATAATTGCTGGCTCTGGATTGAGCTTTTTAAAAGTGATAGTAAAACGGTGAAGAAGTAAAAAGAAAGGGGAAAAAAATCATTCCTCCACCGTAGGCTATTCCTAAATATGACTCATTAATGGTTAATGACTTATTTCTAGGACAAAGGAATATTACCTGTATTGAAGACCCAGGACCAAACATATTTATTTAGTATAAAATATAGTTTCAAAGCTCCTGAGAAGCCCTAAATGCCAAAATTTTTCCCTGGCTATTTTTGTACCCCAAAATGTTCTCGTCAAATGATCAACTGTTTGGATATATGCATTATCCTCAACCAATTTTCTGATTATGGGATTCAGAGGCTCTAGAGAACTCTCAAAACATAATTGTGTTCTCAACAAGGCTGTGATGAATGAGATGCTTGGATTTGATGGATAGTCTCAGAGCAGTAGGAAAGCACGTGGGAAATAAAGAGAAAAGGCCAAAGACAAAGAAACAAGACCTGGTGTGTCAGGATTTTATCCTGTAGCCAGCTCCCCTGGGGTCATTTCTCTGAGAAGAGTCTTACCTGTCCTGGATTGGGGGCTGCAGTCACCAGCAAGTGTGCTAAGTGAGCAGCTCAACACTGGCAGAAACTTCTAGATGCCTCAGGTTAACAGAAAAGATACAAAAATACAGCAACAGAGTGAGCTTAAAAGTGAAGCAAAGAAAGAAGGAAATTTTGAGTAAGGGGAGGACCTAAAACAAAAGAATCCTAAACAGAGCATGCCACCATGCACAGCACATTACCTAGAGCATTGTGATGAGAAAGAGCATAGAAACACTATGCCCATAGGAAGATTGAGTGCGAAAATCAGAAAAGCCAAAATAATAGCCAAGACCAAAAGAACAGAAATTAAGATGAGTGTAAGAATAATAACACAGGAAACCTACTATTTATTGAATCCTAACTAGTGCCAGAAAAGCACTAAGCAATTTGCATACATTACCTCATTAAACATTCACAAGAACTGTAAAGCAGAGGTTTTATTCCTATTTTATGTATTAGGATGCTGAGAGGTAGAGAAGTTACCGGCCTAGTAGAGCCATCATTCAAACCCAGGTCTGTCCCAGTCTAAGCTCATGTTCTTAAACACTCATAAGGTCAAGTAAAAGGAAAGGACCCAAGGAAGCACAAGAATCAACCAAGGAGTGAAGAACCAAGTAGGGGTGGGGGAGAAAGCAGGTCCAGCACAATTTCTCCAATTGTTATTTTCATTGGCCATCGGTAGTGATAACAGATCATGCTGCATGAGTAACCTTTTCCATTATCCCAATGACAATCACATATATTTTTTTAGAATATCGTCATTTCTGCTAAATAGTTTTCAAAAATATAAATTTCCTCCCAAATGTCTGATTACACTTTGGTAGAAATTAATACAGTTGCCTCACAACAAGGTAGCAAAATTATCCAATCATTACTCTAAAAAATATTAAAACCACAAAAATAGTTGATGCTCAAAATTTACAGTAACACTATCAAGTATTACTAATGCTTTCTTCTTCCCATTAATTTTTTTATTTAGTAAACATATATTAAGGACTTACAATATGGGGAGCCTGGGTGACTAAGGCAGTTGACTCTTGATTTCCGCTCAGGGCATGATCTCAAAGTCCTATGATTAAGTCCTGAATTGGCCACCTGCTCAGTGGGGAGTCTACTTGTCTCTTTCTCCCACTGCCCCTCCCTCTGCTCATGCATGCACCCACTGTCTCTCTAAAATAAATAAATAAGCCTTTTTTAAAAAAGAATTTACAAAATGACAGATCTGGAAGAAACCTTATGTAGTGAAAAAATAATCTATATTAATATGTAGGTAAAAGTACATATAAAATTGTACATAAATTAATTTTATACATAACATTGTATTTATGTATATAAAATAAAGGCTCCCATAAGTTTCATGGAGAAGTTTCTGGGTTTTGAGAGTCCACAATGGCGATTCTCCATGACCATGGCAATTAAGGAATGGCTTCCAGCTGAAGTCTTCCGTGACATGAGACCTAAAGGATAATTAGAAATGTTAGTTGAAGGGAGGGTAGAAAGAACATTTCTGTAACGGGGCATAGCATTGGCAAGCGCTCTTTGGTGGCCAATAGCATGAAGCACTCAGGGGAGTGGAAGAAGGGGCTCAAGCGCTAGATCTGTGGGAGCCAAACCTGGGGAAGCAGAGGAGCAGGAGCAAGCAGCAACAGGCTAGTAGGTCAAGCATTTCTGCCATTGCCTATTTGCATAGATTTAGCACAAAACATTTGCCTTTACCAAATACTATATGTTTCATAACCAGTTCAGTATCCAGTGTATTTGTCTTATGTGATAAACTGTGGTAATAGGATATTATACTATACACCTTATAGGAGATTTTCCTCCCATTTACCTTATAGGAGACTTTCACCATTAACATTTATGAATGAAAAAAAAAAAAAAACACCTACCCACATAGACAGACCTGTGGGAGCTTACCTTTCCGCTTATGTTATAACATATCCCCTCCCAACCAAATGCTTATGGTTTTGTGATTTAGCTTCATATTATTATCATAAATACCTTTGCACCACTGTTGCATTATTTAATCACCTTGAATTCTTACACTTTTATTCCTTTTGGAATTCTTATGACCCTTGGATACATCACATGTTCCATAATAATAATCTTGTATGGACAAGATATGCATTCACAAACTTCTAGTACCTAAATTTTATGAACTGAAATTATTCTATGGCATTAAGACTTCTTAATTTCCTTTCATTCATTTAATGTATATTTGCTTTTCAGTTACATGCAAAATATTTCTTTCCAGAAATCTATAAAAAATATATTATAAGGGGATACATTAGGTGAAGTACAGGCTGTCATCAGAGAGACTGTGAGCTTCATGAAACTGGCACTGCCTGTCTTGTTCATCACTCCATTCCTGGTCACCTCACAATATGTATATCACATAGTAGTTCATTTTTTTGTGGAAACAGAAGGGAAATTAAAAGAAGTGTTAGAATGGATCTACATTTTCTTTTAATTCAGACTCATTTCTGCTTTGCTTTGCTTCCTTTTGCTTTCTTATGTAAACCATGTATGTGTTCGTGTGTATATGCATCTGACTGTCTAATGCAATAGTCATGGCTTATTTCTCAAGGAAAAGATTAAAGAAAGCAAGCACACACATGCACACACACACACATACACATGCAGTGATAATTAATTCATAACAGTGTTCTTAATTCACATAACTCAATGGTTGGAGTGATTCTATGTCTATAGTTTCCAAGCCAGTGTTTTCCAATCATTGCCAACAAAATACCTTGTTTGGGAACTTGTAGTGTAAGATTTCACAAATTGATCCATACTTCTTTTACCTTTTGAAATAGGTGTGTCTATTTTTGAATTAATTCTCAAACAATGAATATTTTGACAAAACACAACACACTTTTTCTTTCTTCCAGCACTTCTCTTGCTTAGTTGGAAACTGGAGAACCAATTGCCAGTGTAGTTATCCTAAGCACATTCTTACATGTTTTTCTTCTCTGTGAAAATGTTTCCAGTCTTTCTGATTATAAATGTTACAGAGTATGATGTGTGAATCAATCCTATCTGTGCAGACACAGCAGAATGAAAGGTATAATGATGTAGGAGTGAAGTGTCAATGAATAATTCATATCTGACAGTGTGAGGTATTGAGTTCTATCAGGCAACATTCCATGGCAGAGAGGTCCTCAAAGGGCTTCTTAAATTCATCTGCATCAGCTCATTGTGTTTCTGCCTGGGTGGCAAAATCAATCATTTAGAATGAATGAAATGACATTCAGGGGCACTGCTCGCTAACGCAGATAGAAAAATATGTAGGTATTTGTCACAATCAAACATTCATTCCACAAACATTGAGTTGCTGCTTGGTTCCTGCAGGGTGTTCAATGCTGGAGTTAAAAAAAAAAAACAAAAAACTATCACAGTCTGACTCCATAAAGCTTACCACCATTGGTAGAGATGTATAAGATAATCATATCTCATGATGGTCCATGTCGTAAAGAGACCAGAAGTTGGCCAAGATACTTTGCCTGCACTACAAGCAGGTTTGAAGAAGATACTATATGGAGAATACACCACCAAACAATGGTCCAGAAATAGGGTCTTCTTAAAATTAGCGAATGGAATCGCCAGGCTTATCTTTTAACAAAATTTTAGTAAGCTCATTGGAACATATGGTAACATGCAAACCTTCCTCCCTTACGATGAGGTTATTTTCTGAGAAACCCACTGTAAATTAAAAATCTCATAAATTGAAAATGTACCTAACCTGCTGAATACCATAGCTTAGACCAGCCTATCTTCAATGTGCTCAGAACACTTACATGAGTCTACAGTTGGGCAAAGCCTATTTTATAATAAAATGTTAAATATCTCATGTATTACTGAATACTCTAATAAGAGTGAAAAGTAGAAAGGCTGTCTGGGCACAACGTGCTTGTTCAGTATCTCAGGTGTTTACTTCCATGATTATGTCCCTGACTGGGAGCTGGTTCCTGCTGTCTAGCATCATAAGAAAGGATCATACCACATATCACCATCCCTGGAAAAGATCCAAATTCAAGATCTGAAGTACAGAAAAAAAAATAAAAATAAAAACAACAAAATTTGAAGTACAGTTTCTACTGAATGAGTATTGCTTTCACACCACTGTAAAGTAAAAAAAAAAATCTTCAGTGGAACCAACGGAAGCCACGAAGGGTCTGTGTTTACTAACTTGTGCCTTCATTTTTACCTAGGAACCAACTTTTGTGAGACTTAACACACTTAAAGAATTTAATTTAGGCTCCTCCTCTTTGCTGTATGAAGCCACATTGGAAATGAGCTCAACTTAGGCCTAGGAAAGAGAATCAGTCAATTCATGGTGATGGACACACAGAATTTTGGAAACTGGATTTCTCAAGACTGGATTACTACAGCAAGGGAAGCTGGTTTAAAGGGTTCAGTTTGGAATAAAACTGGTTAGATTTGAATGCTGACTCTACTATGTAACCTCAGACAAGTTTTGTAACAGTATTAAGCCCATTTCCATTTATAAAATAGGGCTAATGCTGAAAACTTATCTCACTAGGTGGTATAATAATGGAATAAATTATATAAGCCCTACACCCCCAAGGCCTAGGGATGTAGGGATTTGTACCATCCCTGCCTTTTATAAAGTATTGAAAAATGCCAGGGTTTACAGGAAAGTATCTATTTATGATTAAATTTAATTTAGCAGTGTTTAAATCCACTTAAAACATAAGCTGACCTATACTCACATCACTTTCTAAGATTTTCAGGTATAAATGGCTTTGAGTTTGTGGCAGTTGGTGACCTTTGGTGAACTACAAGTCCTGGTAGGCATGTCCTGTGTAATGACTCTGAGCAGACTCCCTGCCTCTCACAGAAGCTGACAGAAAAGACACTGTGTCAATTCCAGAGCCTGGTGGCTTCTGCTTTTGCTCTTTCGAAAGCCCCACACCACCATATAAGAAATCATGTTATCTTACTGGAGACACAATGTAGATCAAAAGTCCTGAGGCTATATTATAGAAAGAGACAGGCTCAATCATTCTGGTGTCCCAGCTTCAAGCCCCCAACTGACCCATCAGCTGAACACAACCATGTAAGCAACCACTGACAAGAGCGGTAGAAGAACCATCCAGCTGAGTCCAGCCCAAAGCAGAAATAATGAGCAAATGAAATAGTTTTATTATAAAACCCTAAGTCTTGGGGTATTTATTTCAGCAATAGATAACTGAGATAGGGCTATTTAAATCCCTTTTCTTCAATCCCGTCCCCTGCCACACAAACTTTTTAGCTTTCTTCCCATACGTTCCCATTTTACTGATTACCCATTGCTCAGTCTGCAAAATCTCTTGTAAGTTAAACTAAAATATCAATCTTGAGTCATTTACGGCATTTATGACACATGTTAATCATAAGATAGTAGGATTCAAGGAAACCTGAGTGTCCAACCTAGCTGTAGTTGCTGAGTATTATATCAAATAAAGGCTTACAAGTCTGTAAGATCAACTTCACAAACATTCAGTCATCTAAATCTTTTTATGCATTTGCAATGCTATAGCCCATTGTTGACTCATCATGATTTAGGCATTGTAAAATATTATGATACATATTTGTATTCATAAAATGCCCATTGTCCATTAATCTCTATTTCTGTAGGGTTGGATTTTCTTTAAAGCTGCAGAAAATAATTTTCACCTGGAGGTTGAGTCCAAAATACTATCCACTTTAAAATGTGTGATGTGTTCTGAATTAAAATAGCACCTTCAAGCCTCAAATGTAAGAATTTCAGAGGCTAAATTTTAGAACATCTCTTCAACTTAATTCTTACTGCATTTCTTTATTAAGTCATGCTTTTCTGATTATACTAAACTAGCTAAGTAACCCTAAAGTATTGCCGAATTTTTATAGAAGATGAGCTTGAACAATCCGAAGGCTTATCAAAAGGGGTAATTCATTAGCCTCATGATTTCAGTGAACTACTTTAGCACAGCAACATGGTCTTGGCAAAGACTACTTAATTTGCCCTTGAAATGAAGGCATGAGTTCCCATGAGTATATCTTGAATTTCAAATATGTTAGTACAATGTAGAAGACTTCAGAAATTATTACTCAGGTTTATAATATAAGCAAGTGAGGCACCTGAGTGGCTCAGTTGGTTAAGCATCCAACTCTTGATTTCTGTTTGGGTCATGATCTCAGGATGGTGAGATAGAGCCCCATGATGGGCTCAGAGCTTGGCCTGTAACCTACTGGGGAATTTCTCTCTTCCTTGACCCCCTCCCCCCTCACACACTCACACGCTGTCTTCATTCTCTTAAAAAAAATGATAATAAAAGCAATTGCTTCTTCTATTAACATTTTGAAAGTAATACATGTTGGGATTTAAGGAGTAATAATTATTTAAGTCCCTGTACCACTCTATGTTATTCAGGGTTCTCTAGAGAATGAATATGTAATGAATATATATATATATATATATACACACATAATATATACATATAATGCTATTTTATATAATTTATATGATATAATTATGTTATATATGTAATATATAATGATATAGATTATATGTATTACATATATGTAAATTTTTAAAGAATTGTTTCAGCAGTTATAGAAGGTAGCAAATCCCAAATCTTTGGAATAGACCAGCAGGTTGATTCTAACTGTTCAAGTCCAAGGGCCATCAGGCTAGAGAATCAGGGAAGAGCAAATGTTTCAGTTTAAGTATAATACTTCTGCTGAAGAATTCCCTCTTCCTTGGGGGAGGTCAGTTTTTCACTCAATTCACATTCTCAACTGATTTATCAGTGGATTTGATAAGGACATGTCCACATTAGGGAGTGCAATCTGCTTTATTCGAAGTCCACTGATTAAATGTTAATCTCATACAAAAACATTCCACAGACATATCAGTATAATGTTGGATCACATATCTTGGCACTATAGCCCACCCAGCTGATGCATAAAATTAACCACAACACTCACCTTGAGATCTGAGCCAAATGAGAGGCAATCTCAGGGATCACATCGATGGAGATAAATAGTAGCGGTATTTGAGTAGAGGTCATGATTTAGATAAATGGCCAAATGGGCTTCCAACTATCAAACCTCCCACATTAGTGAAAGAAAACCTCTACTCAGATCTTTCCATGAGAAAGGGAAAAGACTATGTGGAGTGTGAGAAGAAAGTTCATGCATGTGAGAAGAAAGTTCATGTGCTATCTTGTGCTATCTTGTGCTATCTTGCTACCTGATGCCACCACTTCTTGAAGAGAAATGACTGTGAAGACAAAGAGGAGGCTGCAAGTTACTTGTGGAAATGATTCTGAAGATGTGGAAATTCATCCTTTAGAACATCACGGAGGTTTGAGTGACAAGGGACAGGACTGTTCCCTCAAATCGAATTCAAATAAGATATTTCAGAACAATTCCAGTTTCAAATCTAAACATACATCATCCAGAATATGACTGCATGTGCATTACAATTTACGAATTATGTAAAGGTTGTCTTGGGAAGTAACTTAGAAATTTCAAACATTCTTCAAGTTTTCTTCTTTAAGTCAGCACTCCTATTCTCTAAGAACAATGTAAGATTTTGGTCATCCCTACAGCTTTCATATTTTCCATTTACGTGATCTCTCAATATGATGCACAGGAATTTAAAGGTCCCACTAACAAGGTAGCCCTAATAATTAAACTTAGCTGCATTATCCTTTCTAAGCAGAAAGCCAGGAAAATATCATTTGTCATCATTTTGTATAGTATTAACATATTCATATGTTATCTAAAGATATGTCATCTAAAAATTATGCAAATGCCCAGAATATTTTTCTCTCAAAACGCACAGATATCAGAGATTTCATAAACATTTTTGATTGTTTCTTATTCATGTAAGCTATGTCTTAGGTTATGAGAAGTAAAAATGTTTTGCTTTCTTGACAAGATTGAATTATTATCTAATAATATCTTCAATACATAATGCACAATTGTTTTAAGACTTGGAAATATAGCCTAAAGTCCTCTTTCCATGATTTCTAAAGCTTTTGGTTTTACAACACAAACAATATTTGTAACTTTTTCACAGAGATCCAAGAAACACATAAAATTATTTTTCCTTCTCTAATGACTCTCCATTTAGGAACTGAAACTGAATTAACATTTGAATTTTATTTTTTTATTATTATTATTATTTAACATTTGACTTTTAAACAAAATCGGGGGGCAGCCTGGGTGGCTCAATGGTTTCGCGCCATCTTCAGGCGTGATCCTGGAGACCCGGGATGGAATCCCACATCAGGCTCCCTGCATGGAGCCTGCTTCTCCCTCTGCCTGTGTCTCTGTCTCTCTCTGTGTGTCTCTCATGAATAAATAAATAAAATCCTTAAAAATAAATAAACAAAATCAGGGATGGGGCATCGAACCCTTGTGTAGTCAAAAATCTGTGTTTAAGTTTTGACTCCCCCAAAATTGAATTACTAATAGCCTACTGTTGACCAGAAGCCTTAACAATAACATAAACAGTCAGTTAACATATTATTTTGTATGTTCTATGTCTTCTAAACTATATTCTACAGTAAATTAAGCTAGAAGAAAAAAAGTTAAGATAATCATAAGAGAAAAAAAATTACTGTGCTGTATTGTAAAAAATATACCTGCACAGTGCAAATCCATGTTGTTCAAGGGTTAACCGTGTTCCTTAAAATTTATTTAAATATTAAAACTCTAGCTCTAGGGCAGCCCAGGTGGCTCAGATTAGCGCCACCTTCAGCCCAGGGCCTGATCCTGGAGACCCAGGATCGAGTCCCACGACCAGCTCCCTGCATGGAGCCTGCTTCTCCCTCTGCCTGTGTCTCTGCCTCTCTCTCTCTCTCTCCTCTCTGTGTATTCTCATGAATAAATAAATAAAAATATTTTTTAAAAGAAGACTCTAGCTCTAATCTTGAATCATTTACTTCAATAATTCATTCTTCCCACAACCATTTATTAAATATTTGTTCTGCAATTGGAGATACTAAGTTCCAGTTGACTTCAAAATACATCCAGTTTTAAACTGCTTTTCACCATCTCTCCCTGGATCACCATGACCCCTCCCCTGACCACTTGTTACCTCCTCCCTGGTTCAGTGCTTCTGATCTTGTCCTCATTTGATCTAGTCTCCCCAGAGAAGTCAGTGGGATCCTGGTAAGTAGATTGGATGTCACTTGCCTTCTCAAAACCTTTCATAATATACAAATAAAAGTCAAATAGGGTCCTTCATGGTCTTGCTTCTTTTCCTCTGAGCATATGTATAATCCCTCCACTTCACTTTCCTCCATCTGTGCTGGCTTATGTGCTGTCCTTTTAGCATGTTCCTGCCTCAGGGTCTCTGCTTGCCTATGAGGCTCACCCCTTTCCTTATTGAGTTCTCTGTGCAAATGAAATCTCATCAAAGATGCCTTTTCTGAATAATGTAAATGAAAAGCACCTCCTGGCTCACTTCCCATCCACTAATCATGCTTTTGGGCCTTATTACCATCTGACATGTTATATATTTAGCTTTTGGAAATTTGTCTCCACCAGTGAAATGTAAGCTTCATTCATGAAGAAAGTGTGCTTGTCTATGTTTATACTATGGTAACTCTTAAATGTAAACAGTGCCTGAATTGGTGGGGAGGGGGCTAGGTGGCTCAGTTGGTTAAGCCTCCAACTCTTGATTTTGGTTCAGGTCATGATCTCAGGGTCATGAGATTGAGCTCTGTGTTGGACTTGGCCCTTTCCCTTTTCCTCTCCCCCTCACTCACACATACATTTTTCTATCTCATTTTTAAAAAAAATAGAACAAAATAAACAGTACCTGATGTATTAAAGACATTTAAAAACATATTTTGAGTGAATGAATGAAAAGAGGAAGATGTCTTCGAAGCTCCATTCCAATTTGGAATAAAAGTGAATAATTATGAAATGCTACAGTGAACATGCTCACAGTGTATGAGAGAATTGCAAGTAGAAACATATTCTGTTTGAGAGAGCTGGAAAAGACTTTAGAAAGAAAAAAAAGTGTTTGGGTTTGAAGATGAGCAAAAGTTTATTAAACAGGAATGGCATGCATATTAGAAGGTCCAGCATAGGTCAGTGTACAGAGAGCTAAAAGATGCCTAGAACAATTAGGAAATCATGAATCATACAACATGGCTGGCATATGTTTAGATTAGCCTTGCTTGCAAGAATATTCTTTGTTGGTTCCCTAACATACATTTCTTACCTACTTCCTCTCTTCTAGACCAATATCATATACACACACCAATATACACATATTTATATACATATATATGTGTGTGCATATATGTGTGTGTGTGTATATATATATATATATATATATATATATATATATATATAGTACAAATATTGGGTAAACACTGCTCCATCATTTTCACATATTTTATTTCATTTTTAGCATCACAAAAGCCCCTGTGAATAGTTGTAGCCAGCTCTATTTTACAAATGAGGAAGCTGGCAGTGATGTTAAAACAATTTTCCCAGAATCATACAGTAGTGACAGAGCCAGATTTTGACTGCATGTATTTTTTTTTAAGATTTTATTTATTTATTCATGAGAGACACACAGAAAGAGAGGCAGAGACACAGGCAGAGGGAGAAGCAGGCTCCATGCAGGGAGCCCGACGTGGGACTCGATCCCGGGTCTCCAGGATCACGTCCTGGGCCAAAGGTGGTGTCAAACCGCGAGCCACCCAGGCCGCCCTTGACTGCAATTTAAAGTTTTCTTCCTATGTTACATCACCTTCCCATCCTTAATACTGTGGAACCAGTGTACCTTCCTGATATAGTTAAAGATACATGACCACTGCAGCATGTAGGATTAGAGTAGGCTTAGTGTGATTGAAAACCCAAATAGCAAGTTAAATCACAAAAGAGGCTTGTTTAGGGGTCCCTAGGTGGCTCAGTCAGTTAAGCATCTGTCTTCAGTTCAAGTCATGGTCCCAGGGTCCTGGGAAAGAGCTCTGATTGGGGGTCCTGGCTCAGAGAGGAATCTCTCTCTCCCTCTCTCTCTCTCTGTCCCTCACCTGGCTTGAGTTCTCTCTCCCTCAAATAAATAAATAAATCTTAAAAACAAAAGAAAGATGCTTGTTTCTTTCATGTAAAGGAAGTCAGGATATAGGATACCTTGTTGCACTAAGGTATGGAGAACTTCGGGTTCTTCTCCTTTTCTGTTCCATCATGTATAGTTTCATTCCAAAGGTGATCTCCTGGGCCAAAATAACTGCTAGAACTCCATATAGTCCATTCAACTACCATCCCATATGAAAGAGGAGATTCTCTCCTCTGCATGTATTTCCTGGAAGATGGGTAGACCATATTTGCTTAACTCCCATTGACCAGAACTTGTATGGTCAAAGATTAGGGATGGAGTCACTTCTATTCTGGACAGCCAAAAAAAAAAAAAAATGATGATGAGAAGTATGATGGGATCAAATAGCACTTTCTGCAATTCATAAAAATGCTTGGGACTCTTCCCTTTAAACAGAATAGTCAGGGGTCTGGAAACTACAGCCCAGGGGCCAAATCCAGTCTGCTAATCAGTTTTTGTAAATGAAGTTTTGCTGAAACACTGCCATGCCCATTTGGTGTATATATCACCAATGGCTGCCTTAGCAGAGCTGAGCAGTTGGAATGAAGACTATGTGGCCCACAAACTCTATATTTACTATATGACCATTTACAGAAAAAGTTTCGTGAACCCTGCTCAAGATTAGTGGATTCAAGTTTCTAAGAAGACTCAAAATTTCTTAATTACCAACTCTGTTAGTATAAAAAGAGAGCCCCCACCAAAAAGAGCCCGATTACATGTATGTTTGTTAATTTATAAGTTATATGCATGCAAGGCAGTAATAAAATAAGATGCACCTCAGTTTCCACATAGCTCTGTCCTAACCATCTATAAGAACTGGGGCAAATCATTTATCCCTGTTTCCTTGTTTATAAAATGGGGAATATAATGATATATAGACCTTATAAGGTTGTTGGGAGGGTTATGTTGACACATTTGAAACACTTAGAAAAGTGCCTAGTATGTTTCCAATATAGCACCCTGACTGATACAGCAAAGGCACCATGTGTTTGAACACTCATGGTTTCCAACTTTGTAGAATGTTTATTAGAGTTTCCCAGGTGGATGGCTGAGCTGGTTCATCCAAAAACTATGTTCAAACCCTGGTACATTCACTTACTAGGTGGATGAACTTTTAGACCTCTTGAGACCTCAGTTTGTCATCTGTAAAACCAAGATAAGAATCCTGATTGCCTAGGTATAAATCAATGCCTATAATTCCCTTAAATTCATGCTTTGCAGATAATAAACATTTAATGATCTTACCTATTATTCTCCCCCAACTCAAAAATGTTTTCAGCTTTAGGGGTTCTGGGATGACTCAACTGGTTGAGCCTCCAACTTCTGATTTCAGCTCAGGTCATGATCTCAGAATCATGAGATTGAGCTCTACATCGGATTTTGAGCTCAATACAGTCTGCTTGGAGACTCTCTTCTTCTCCCTCTCCCTCTGCCCGTCCTCCCACACTCACACACTCTCTCTCTCTCTTTCTCAAATAAATAAATAATTTTTTAAAGAGTGTTAACAGCTTTAATTGGCATTAGAGGGAGGACTACAGCCTATAGAGCCCATAACTTTCCAACAAGTAAATGAGATACACTTATATAACAACACTTATTGAAATCTTGCAGTGATTTTCCTGGAGGTGTCACTCAGCCATAAGGCATCACTTGCCCATGGTTTCTATGTCAGGTCTTCTTGCCTCTCTATCCCACCATGGACTCTTGCCAGTCTATCTTTCCTTTTCTCCAGAAAGGGAATTCTAATTAAAATTTCTCAGGACTTCTTTTCAGGCTCCCACTCCATTGTTCATTATCATTACAAAAAAATAGTACATCAGATGCTGCTGATGGGTCCAGAAGAATCCATACTGAGAAAGAACCATTGGATTTACTTGACCAATGCCGAAATAAAAGCAGTGCAGGGTGAAATGACAGAGGTGAAAATCTTGTTGGATTGGAAGTGAGAACAAGAAAGGGAAAAAAATTGGAAACAATGACCTTAGGCATCTTTTTCAAGAACTAACTGAATAATAAGTGCTGTGGCCCCCACATGTCCTGCACATGTGTGCTACTGATTTCTCTGTGGCCAGTGTTCTCTGTACCTGGGATGGTATGCTGAAAGCTCTGCATCGGCATCTTTCATGTAGTGAATACTCTGCATGGCAGCTTGAGGTTGGTTTTGACTTTAAAGAAAGCTCAAGAAAAAAATAACTTTCCTTGTTCACATTGTATTTCAGTTTTGTGTATCTAATATTTAAAAAAATGCCCAATTTCTGTTTCAGGCTCATCCTAGTCTCAATGTGTTAACTACTATTTGGAAAAAAATCAGCAGTTGACAACCTGATAAGGTGAAAGTCTGGTGGGGTAGGAGGGTGTTGGAGGGTTGGGTTGTCCTTGTCATTGGTGTCGGGGTCTCATACAGAAACTGGATCCCTTGACTTTGGTTGCTTGCTTCAAAAGCTTTAATTCCTCTCCTGGCTTTTATCTCAAGTACTACTGGCTGTTCCCTTCAAGTTTCTATCCTCAAAAATACTGCCAAATTTTCTCTGGGGCGGGAGAAACGATGTTGACCTTACAGACGTTAGTTTTATATCCTCCATTTAGACCTAGAGAATGTGTGTATCATAATCCACAAGCATCCATGCTGACAACCTATACATTGTTCCAGGGTTGAATGCAGTTTGATTGGAAATAACCTCAACAGTGAACTCCAAATATCATGCTATAAAAACAGAGGAAAAAGAAAACTCTCACACACACATACAGAAACACAAAAACCATGCTGGCAGTCCTAGAATTTCTCCTTTCAGATTTTTAATTTGGCTCTGTTTTGAAGTAAACAAGTATCTATCATAAATACTGTGACCCTTATGGGAGTAGTTTTTCCCCTGGAGCTCAAGCCACAAGTGCTTCTAAGCAGCCAGTCTTTATGCATAACCTGCAGTGTGTGAGAGCTTCAAGCTCATTCAAAATGGAAGTGGTGATGAGATGGGAAGAAGGGATGAATTTTAACCTAATAAATAATCATCATCTATGCCTACTTGGAAAATAGCTTCTTGTTGAATAATATTTCAATATATAATATCTTGAAATGAGACTGCCATTACTAATTTAAGTGTAGGTTGCCATATAAATCCTGCAAATATGTACATACATGATGCCTAAATTACTCTCTGGGGCCACCTCTTCCTGCTTAAATTACTTTAAGGAGAGACCCATTTAGGTGATGTTAGGGCCAGTCAAGGGGAAGGATAATGACCATAGTAGAGTGTGAAGCCTTTGTGCTCAGTGACCTCCCCCTTATGCCAGGCTAGTGAAATGCTGCTGGGCACATTTCACATTCAGAGTTCAGTTTTCTGAGTGACTGGTGAAGACCCAGAATTAAGAGGAGGTCAGATTCATCCTAACTGTGACCTGCACCATATAAGAGGCTCCTAGACTAATCTACTGTGCACTGTATCTGAATTTCAATCAAGAGGAACAAATCTCTCAGAATCCTTGTATATGCCGGTGGTGTTATGCTGACCTTTGAATTACAAATAGATACTGAGAAAGAAATCCCTGGAGCAGGCAATATCCATTAAATAACAATTATGAAAAGCTGTTTGCCTTTTGGAATGGCTTTTCCCATAATGAGGATATGACCAAGTTGGGAGGCTGAGGAGTGGTGGGACCCATGTAGTTTCTAATTCCGAATTATTCATTTCTCAAATGGCGAGAAATCCTCAAAGCTGGGCTGGAAAGAGAAAGTCCAGGAGGCCCAGGGGCCTTTCCTAAGGCCAGGGTTTATACAGAAAGGGCCACAGTCTGTGCCAAGAATCTAAAAGAATTAGACTAAAATCCAGCTTCTTTTCTCCATAAGAATACAAATCCTTTAAGTACAATTCAGTGTGGTTTGGGTTGTATCTGAATCGCCTAAGTAAATCTAGTTTCATAAAAGGTTTAGTTCTAGGAAATGTTGATTGTTTCTCAATATTTATCGTTTACTTTGGATATGTTCAGAAAATAGTGTGTGTATTGTTTCTCACAGAGATATATACACACATAAAGAATTCTTAGGTTGAATTGTATGGAATGGCTGGGACTTGGACATGTTTCACCTTTAATACCATCCATTTTATAGAGAGAGTGTTTTCTAATAGTTTCCATCCTTAGACTGCAGTACACTCCTTGTCTAAGACTTCAGTCTTTGGAGTTAGGTGGTCCTGAGATGACTCTCCACTTGGTTTGTAATAAGTTGTATAGCAAATTGTATAGTAAATGTTCAGCATTTACTGTGTTTTGCATCTGCTAACTAGGAATAATAACGTCTAGCTCATAGAGATAGGGAGAAGATAAAATGCGAGAGGATGTTTAATGCTTACCTAAACACTGGGCATATAGCAAGTCCTCTATAAATTGTTCTGTACTATTCAGCTATTGCTGCAGCGACAAACTCTTAAATTTCAGTGACTTACAAAGTAAATATTTAATTTATTGTTCCATTTCATGATGGATACAGGTCTGCTGTAATTTTGCCGGATTCAGTCTGCTTGGCTCGACTGGGCTGTATGTGACTTCTCTGAATGAGCAGCCATTCTCTAGGAAATGCTGTTGGCATGGTGAAGGGCAGAAAGTGAAGAGAGTGGCAAGAATCCCAGATGCTTCTTAATGCATTTGTTTAGAACCAGCAGTGGAATAGCTCAGAGATATTGCGGATTCAGTTGCAGACCCAAAGTTGCAACAAAGTGAATATTGCAATAAAGCGAGTCAAATGAACGTTCTGGTTTCCCAGGGCATATTACAGTTATACTACCAGCATACCTCATTTTATTGCACTTCACAGATTGTTCATTTTGTTTTGTTTTTTTTAATAAATTGAAGGTTTGTGGCAACCCTGCCACAAGGAGTTAAGTCTATAGGCACTATTTTCCAATAGCATTTGTACACTTCATGTCTCTGTGTCACATTTTGCTAATTCCATAAATATTTCAAACTTTATTATTATTATTATTATATTTATTTTTTTATTATTATATTTCTTATGATGATCTCTGATCAGGGATTATGACTGAAATCTCAGATGATGGTTAACATTTTTTAGCAATAAAGTACTTCATTGCAATATTCGCTCTATTGCTACGGTGGAACCGAACCTACAATATCTCCAAGGTATGCCCACATATTGTTACTCCCATCTATCTTCTATCAATCAAAAAAGACAGATGGCCAAACCCAAAGTCATCAAGATAGGAAAGTGTGCTCTTGCCAATTAGGAGGCAGTGAGTAGTTCAGAACAATACACATATAGCTTATTTTTATGAGGTAATAATCTTGGAGTCATAAAATTTCAAGTTTTTTTCAATTTTGGTGATAATTATGAGTTAAAAGACATTATACTTTAATCAATTTTAATCCCTGTTATTTCCATTTTATAATTACTGGCCAGCAGTAGCTGTTGGACATTTTTAATTGTTCTCATAGCAATAATAATCATCCAATATTGACACTGCCTATGATATAGTGATAAAAACCTTCTTTTTATAAATATACTTTTTACATGTACTTTTTTATCATGGTTTTTAAAAGGAGAAGGGAAAATTCATGGATTACATTTCTGTAGTCAGTAAGAACTCTTATTCTAGAAGAAAAATAGTACTGCAGGCAGAACTTTGAATTATTTTATATGACAGTATTATGGTAGTACCACTATCCCACCTGGTATCCTGACACCTCCCTAATCAGCTTCCTTAAATAATAATAACAGTTCACATAAATTGAGCACTTAATTTATTCCTATTTATTCTAAAAGTACCTTATGAAATATCTGTTATAAATATCTTCATTTTACAGATGAGAAAGTTGAGGTGTGGAGAGGTTAAGTGGCCCAAAACTACACAGCTGGGAAGGGAAGGAACAAGAATTGAAACCCAGACCATCAACTCCAGAGCCTTCAGGATACCCACACACTGTACTACCTCCCATGAAAATGTGGGATAATCATGACAATCAAAACGCATCAATCCCTTATTATGGGGAAGGCATGAGTTCTGTTCATTAATGCATCTAACCCTCAAAGCATGCTTATAAAATGGATACTATCATCATCCCCATTTTACAGATCCAGAGTTAAAGTCACTAAGCTAAAATGGCACAGCTAGTTAAGTAGTAGAGACTTGCTTTGAAACAAGAAATTCTGGTGTTAGAGTTGACACTTTTAGATACCTTGCACTATTGCCTTGACAAAAAAAAAAAAAAAAGAGTGGAAAGCTTTATTAACCTCAAAATGCCCACACTCATCCTATATCCTGCAATCCACCTATACATTCCACAGGTTATCCGATATTCCAAACCTACGTCTCATGGTACAAAGATTTCAGAGACGAGCTCCCATCCAACCTACTTTACCTCCCAAGTTACTCTCCCTCCTGTCACCATAACAACATGCAACCCGCAATACACAGTTGGAATCGTTATCGAGAGAGGCAGAAGGGAGAAGCTTTTGATGTGTCTCTTCAGGGGTCCTCCCTGACATCTTTATCTCCTCCTGGTGAACTCTGGGCATCCTGTGATCTACAGCGCTGCCAATTAGGCTGTAAATGGTGCAGCTGCTGCTGTGCACTCCTGGCTCACGGGAGCCTTGTAGGACATCTCGCATCCATATGCAGACTCTCCCAACACCCAACATCCCCAAATCAGAACGCGAGGAGCATCTCAGTTACATAAAACATTGCATGGAGTAAGGAAGGAGAAACCATGGCAGACATCTGCCTGTTTCTCCTTTATCACAAAAGAACCACAAAGTGCTGCAAGCAAATGAGGGCAAGAGAATGCTTCCAGACTTCTCCTTCATTAAGGAAGTGAGGAAACCAGAAATCAGTATACTGCCCACAATGGAAAAAAATATATACACATATCACTTAGCAAATGCAATTTGGCCCTAGGAGTTCTTGTTTTTTAATCAGTGAACTGAAAAGTAGATTATCCTCTATATATAAGATATCCACTTATATTGAGTACCCCCTTATATATTAATATGTGGAACTAGAAAATGTTCCCCATAACAAAAGGATACATGATAACTACCTTTTTTTCTGTTAGTGGGTATATCCAAAAAGTACACCACGAGCACCAGGTAGAAACTTGTCAGCATCTTTCCTGTGACATCACCCAGTTATATATCAAGTCTTGAGGTCTAACCTGTGGCCTCAATGTTTACTCTGTGTTGGAGAGGAAAGCCACTTCTCTGGGTTCCAGCCTCATTTAGAATCAGTACTGATGAGAGTCTGGTTCGCATTAAAGTATTGTGTGAGGAGAACGAATCAAATAATATTTTTTTTAAAAAATATCTAAATCATAAGCCTTGTGCTCCAGGAAGGAATTTTTAGCTTGCATTAGATGAGATATATGAATATACAGATTACATGGACTATTCCATTCTTTAGACACAGCTGCTTAGGACCCATCCCGTATTTGCTCAGCCACGCACCCTTACTTATCATGATGTCCATACTCAGCAATGCCAGGTATAGACGTTGAACTTTCTATATTGACCCAAAAGTGTAGAAAACCTAGTTCCTCGAGAGAACGCACAAGCATATTATCACCCACTATGATGATAACTGGATTTTCCCAGAGTCCTCTCAGAGTCTGTACACCCTTGCGTTCCTCAGCTGAGATGACCTACCTATTTAGGCAGTGATTTAACTTAAATTCTGATGGTGCACAGACATGAGTGAACCAGCACATTAGTTAACGTACAGAATGCCTCTCTTCCAGCAAGAATTAATTCTCAGGGCTCTGCTTCACACCGTTTAGTAGCCCTTCAGTCTAAATTATTCTTGGGTCAGTACTTATCTTGCTTCAGGTGGGTGATACCAGCAATTCCATGGTGCTTATTGTCACTGAATCTTGGCAACACATCTTTCAATCATGCAAATGTTTACTTGCATGTGCCAGACATGTAAGAAGAGAAAATACTGCATGCTTCCGAGAAAGCTGCTGGAGAAACAACAGACCAGCCTGTCCCAGGTACCCAAGTACTGGATTCACACTACGAACACATGTGCACAGAAAATATTGGGCCATCTCCTCCTCTACTCAGAAGATCTTATCTCCCACTGTGTGTAATTTTTTCTTAGAATTGTAAAACTCAAAAAAAAAAAAAAAAGAATTTTAAAACTCTATCCATTATGTCTATGTACTCAGTCCCAAAGTATAAAATCTCTGAAGGAGAGTTCACACACATCAACCAAAATATTACTGCAGGTCTCTCACCTTTAGAAAGGCTCACACACTGATCTGGGCATACCCCTCCATGAGATCCAGGGGAACCGATAGCACCCCTTCCAAGCTAGCCTGGCTGGCATGCTTCAAAATCAGAGGAGCATATCCACTCTACTGTGCGGCTCCTAGTGGCTTTACAAATGAGCTGGCAGTGGATGTTAGATGCTGATTATTTTATTTGTGAGAATGCAAAAGTAATTAAAGTGTTCACAGAGGAGGAGAATATGAATATGTCACCCTGATCTAGTCACAATTGTCTTCACATCATGGGGCCTTTAAGACAGATGCTGGAACACGCTGTTATCACGACTGGAAGCAAATCATTACCAATGAAACTTAAAAAATAAAATTGGGATCAAGGTGGTTGGGTTTTTTGTTTTAATAAATTATCAAACATTCAAGGATACTCTTCTATTGCTGTTATTCATGTATTGCTTTGCTTTCTTATAGCAAAGGGTGGAAGACAGAGTTCAAGGTTGGGCTAGGAATTTGATAAGCATCATTTTAATTTCCCATAACAGCAGCTCCACATTTTTTCCCCTTATTTATTCATTGATCTGCCAGATAAATAAAGAACCCTACTATGTGCCACATGCTATTCCAGAAACTGGGCTTACACCAGTGACCAAGAAAGGCTAAGTCCACGAGAGCTTATTTTGTGCTGGGGGAGGTCGCAAATACAAAAGTAATTGAAATGATATATATTGTTTCAGGTAATTGACAGGTGGAAAATAAGTCAGATGGGAAGTAAAGAATAACAAGGTTGATGAACCATTTTAAATGGAACTGTTTCAGAAGCTATCTCTGGTGCAGGGCCTTTCAACAGAGCCCTGATTTAGGAAGACAGTGAGCCTCGTGGGGCTATGACAAAAAAAAAGGTCTCCAGGTAGAGGGGAAAGCAAAGAGAAATGCCTGGAAGTGCGAATACACTTGAGATTTAGGAAACCTCATTGAACATATTCCAAATAGAAAGGAGGAGCTGGTAGGCAGAAGGAAATGTTTTCTTTGGCCTCATTTAGTATTTGCTAGGCTGTATTTAAAATCTACTTGTAGTTCAAGCAAAGAGAATAAAGCAATTCACAAACTAGCACTATATTTGTACACCCACAATAGCACAATTTAATGAAAATGTGCTCTCTGAAAGTAAACAGACATGGTGTAAATATCAATATGCTTATTAACTAGTTATTATAGACAGAGTGCACACATGAGTGAAAATACCACTTCAAGTTTGGTTTTCTGACCTTGTCAAATGCCTTGAAAGCTAAGGATAATTCAACCAATTTCACATTACTTTTCTCTTGTCCAACTTCTCCTCCTTGAAACTAAGGCTTGATTTAGTTTCCAAAGAATCTAATTTCACCAAGATTGCTGTGGAATGCCTCTAATGATGTCCTTCACTTCCACTTCCACTCGGCACCAGCAGCAGCGCGCGCCACCAACTCATTGGGAAGCTGAATGAAATAGAGCCATTCATTGGAGCTAAGTAAAAATAAACAGTTGAAATTGCCTGTCAGTCTCAGGGGGGAAATGAAGGGCCAGTTAAAGATATCTTCTCTTTTAATAAGAAATTGTATTACTTTGGGGGCGTGTTGTGTTCCCATTCCCAGAGTAAGCCAGCTGCTGTATCACCTGTGCTGCTGTGTGAGCCTGTCACTCCTGCAGTGTGGGTGCCTTCATATGCAGGCACCATAACGGATGTTCAATGAGCACTTCAGGTTGGTGGGGCTGGACCCAAAGAGAGTGCCAGAATTGTCAGTCCATTGTTGCTACTTCTTGATCTTTTGGACTTGCTCCCTAAACCCTTCTGCTATCACATGGATACTGTGTTAAATTCCTGAGATTACCAACTTCATTCTCTCTCTTGGATTCAATAAATGGAGGAGTGAAATACAAATTAAAACCGAGTAAGGTGCTTATATTCCCAAAAATCTAGCAAAACAAGACCAACTGACTTTGAAGAAGGAAAATGGGAACTGTGCTGGCTAATTGTGTCTGACTACACTAGCCTTACCTACAACAAAATTGGGGGTTTTAATTATTCGATTAAAATTACCGTGCCTCTCATCATGTTTCTTTCCACTTTCCACGATGCTTCCGTTGATGCATGATGCATTGAAAGGAAAATACTGAATGAGAAAAAAATGCAGTTGATAAGTGAGGGTCAGTAAGAAAAACTGGGGTTGAGGAAAAAGGTGGCCCAAGAGGGGGAAAATGTTAATTATTTTAAACGGAAACACAGTTGAGAATGCAATCTCCAGTCAACCCTGGGAGATCCAAAGGGTGCATTGGGCTCCTTGAACTTCAAGGATCCTTCACTTTCTTGATGTGTTTCAAAGAATCTGTGTGCCCACATTTTTGTTCTAATTCACTCAACACTTTACAGGGCCAGGAGAATGGGAGGTTGAAGAAAATTACAAACCTCATCTTGAACAGCAGGGGGTATTGCAGGGGCTGGTAATTCCGAAAGCTGAAAATCAGAAAGAAGAATTTTCAAAAGGAATTATGGACAAGTAGCATGTCTTACAAGCACACAATTCCCTTTAGTGCTTCTGGAAGGAGCCAAAGCATGAATGAGGTACACCAGTGTTGAATGCTACTAGAACTTCAGAGAAAAATTGGCCATGCTTTATGTGACTCCTTATTCATCTGCTAATATAAAAACAACCCATCTTCTGTTTACAGATTCTTTCTTTGACTGTCCTGATAATTACTCTAATACATATAATATATCAGATTGGTGATCTGATATATTATATATAGAAAAATATATATTTTCAATATATATATAGAAAAAAATATATATTGATCTGATATATTATATATAGAAAAATCTCCCGCAAGGTTGGCCCACAGTGGCAAGTTCCATTCTTGACACCATCAGCGGGTATGTATTCAGAAATTGTGTATTATGCTTGTGAGCCAGAGGCATGGCCACTCACTTTTCAGCTCTTGCCAGCTTTTGATTCATTTTGAGCTATTCACTGCGGGAGCAGATCATTGGAATTCACCAATGAGTTCTGCTCTTGTATCTGAGAGCCAAAACCGTAAGTGTTGGAGAGTGGAATTAATCCATCTCTGGCTTTCTTCAGGGCCTCACAAATTCTTGTCAGCCACCTCAGCATTGACTTAAAAATAAAACTTCCCTTCTTTATTCTGGAAATTTCTGTGACAATAGGAATCCAGGCTTTTCTGCCTTTCGTTTTCATCTATCATTCCTAGTAGGACAACATGAAATCTAGGGGGGAAGAGGCCATTCTAAGTGCTCGGTGATCCTTTTCTTTCTTCATCCTAAGACTGTAACATATTCTCTTTGCACATTCACAAGTTCTTGTGAACCCCACCAACCTGCTCAGTGAGAAGACCCCAGCTGTGTGCCCAGTGTTTATCATTGTGGAAATTAGCTGGGCCTTCAGATGGAAGCCCATTTGAACAGAGAAGGCTGTCAGGAATCTATAATTCAGCCTAGACACTCACTGCTGTGCTAATGTTCCAGATTCATCTTGAGAAATTAATAAAAATGACAGTGTTCTCACCTCGCCCAAATCCATGAAAAAAAAATGGTGGATGAACTTGGTCCCAGAAAGCTACTGAAGATCTTTTGTAGTAACAGACTATTTGCTTTGTTGGGTAATAAGTGTGTATCGACAAATTGGTTCTTGAATTCTCTACTTTATTGCTATGGTTTGTTGTAATTATAGATTTTGAAATCTGTTTTTAAGAAGACAATTTTAAAAGAGAACATATTCACTTAAAAGCCAATCTATTGCCTATGCTTTTATTCTTTAGATTTTGATAATTAAAAGTACTAAGTGTATCAGTTAAGGTTATGCTAGCTGTTACAACAAATCCCAAAATGTTTAATGGCCAAATGCAGTCTTTTCTTCCCTAGCTGCCAGACATTCAAAGCAGATGATCCTGACATCTCTCCTCCAAAGGATGATTTCAAGATCCCAGTTCCTTCTGTTCTGTTTCTCACCATTGCCATGCTTGTAGACCATGGTGGAAAGATTTTAGTAGCCATGGATGGAAATAGTGTACACCACTTCTGAACACACTACATTTTTCTAGAACTCAATCATATGGGCACACGTATTTAAAGAAGCAGGAAAAGACACAGGACCTGACTGCTTGGGACTCTCTCCCCCTCTCCCTCTGTATCTACCCCCCACTCTTTCTCTCTCTAAAATTGGTAAATAAATCATTAAAAAATATATGTGTCACTATAAAACAAGTCCTGTGTCTTAGAATAAGAACACCACAAAGATCAACTACATACCCCACTGGGCTAGCTATGTGAAAGAAGGAACTACTACCTGAGCAAGAAAGAGATACTAGCAACTTAACCCTACAGAAACAACTCAAGAGGAACACTGTAGCATTTCAGTTTCAGTTTCAATCCTCCCATGCCTCCCCAGTTCATCACAGACAAAAGTACAGCTACGTAGAAGGAGAGGAGAACCAGATCAAAGTTCTGCTATCACCAGAAGATTGTACACGTGGTTACGTATCTCTTTCTCATACCCCACAGCTGCCGCAGAGACATGACACTGTGCTGTCAGGCTGTTACAATACTTCATACATCACTGGATCTCCATAAATACAGTTAATTACCAGGTCATGAGCAAGAGCTTTTAAAAGAATTTTCAATTCATATCTTGAACTGCTGAGACAGGAGTAAGAGGTCATACCGACTGAGGACCTGCTGTTGTTCTGCTATGTCCAAACCCTGCAGACATGTCCTGAAGACCAGAAAGCCTGCAAGGATTGTGCTATGCTATGCATCTTAATCAAGTAGCCCAGAAAAGGGAAATACGAATCTCAATGAGAAAAGGCAAGAACTACCTAGAATATGGTTTGGGGTATTAACATACATTTGTTTTCATTGGCCACATACAATAGTAACTGCATATCTTTTTTTTGTAATAGCTTTAAAACATTCAGATTAAAGATTGACATAATTATGAATGTTGGCTATTGTTGACTTTTATTCCACTGAACAAGTCGGTTCATTTAGTCAGCCTAAGTCTCATATGGGCAGAGAGTATGTGTGTTCTGTTTATCATTACATGTCCCAAGTGCCTAAAACAGCACCCAGCCCAAGGTGCTCACATGTGAATTAAGGCTGCACTTCTTTATCAACTTAATGAAGGACTATGGGATAGTTCCCTAAATAGTTTAAGACTCCTGGGTAGTGATTATTGACATGGATGTTGCCCTATAGGGTTGATACTTGAATGATATGGAATAGCTACATCTACAGTTAACATGATAGGAGAGGGTGATATGAAATGTTTCAAAATTATTATAAGTGAGAAAAATATGCCACAACCATTAACATAAATATAACCTGAGATTTACTGTAATATTAGAGGAATGATTTTGGATTTGTCTACTTGCTATACTCTTTTTGCTGAGAAAAAAAGCTCTCAAATTGAATTGGATAATTGATATCTTATTTATTGGCTGATTAGTTATTTTTTAAGTGACCTGCATCCAATCACACCAAAAAGGCTTATGAAAATTAAAATATCAAAGTCAATTAAAAATCCAATTAGTATTTGTATCATAGATAGGACTTGAGTTCCATTAGCTGTAGCATGGAAATAATCCTAGCGCCCATTCTACTTCAAAGGGACGCTGATTGCTACAGGATCCTTTAGTTCTACCCTGACTGCTTTCTACTTCTTTTACTTCTGGAAACACCTAGCTCTGAGGAGTAGTCAGGGCCTCCATGGACTGACCCTTCTGGTCTGAAGAGCTGATGACCCTATAATATGATAGATTCAGAATTGGGTTGTTCCAGAATGCAAAAGAATGTGGTGATATTAATAGAGGTTCAAGAGATCCGAACCAAAGGGAATTTGAAAGTTTTTTGTTGCCCTTCAAGAAAATTCATTTTGGGGCACAATTAGGGTCCTGGAACTAACTCTTTTTGAGAGAAAGTCCCTGAAATTGTGAGAAGAATGGGTTGATGTTTATATAGACATCATTTATGATGTGACAATTATAATTATTATATATTTATAATATATAATTTATATTTATTATATTTATATTTATAACATGATTATAAGCTATGTCATTCATTGTATATTGGGATGCCTTACCAAAAAAACTGCATATAGTAAATTTAGGCCTTTTTTATAGGCTCCAGAGCATAATTTTATTATTTATTTAAATTATTATAAAAGTTTAAAGGTGAGTTGTGTTTTCCTATCACATTTTCCATGATCCCATTTGCTTCTTTGATGACAACACAAGTCTCAAATATATAGTGTTCCTACAGAGATATGCTGATTTACAATGAAGTGTTTTCTTAAAATTACCAAGTTTATATTATGGTGAAATCAGTGGTTACCTATATCAATGATCACAAATATCATTTGCAAACTCTGATGTCTTGATTGGCCTTACCTGAAGCACAATGACAAGAAAGAATGCTCAACGTAAGTGTTGTCATGGCTGATTAGCAATGCCGTAACTAGTGTCACTACATATTTGCCATCTTTGACCTACATTAATAAATATTTTAAAAGCAGAAACTTAGGTGCCTGGGTGGCTCAGTTGGCTAAGCATCTGCCTTCACCTCAGGTCATGATCTCAGGGTCCTGGGATAGAGCCCTGCATTGGGCTCCCTGCCTAGCAGGGCATCTGCTTCTCCAGCTCCCCCTGCTTGTGCAATCTCTCTCTATGTATCAAATAAATAAAATCTTAACAAGAAAAAAAAGCAGAAACATATGTTGTTGGCTGTTCTTTTGGCCAGAATTTATGTGGCTTTATAAGGTATCCAGCTCTCACCCCCATTCACTCTGGTGGGGGTAGTTTATCCATTAGAAGAACACGGCCAATTCCTTCATGGTCCTCAAAATGTAAAAAGCAGGTGAATTATACTATATTTGATCTGCTCAAACTAGCTCTAACTACTTAACACTACATTTATGGGCTAATACCCTGGAAGTTCATGAGGTCATAAGTCAGGGTCAGTTTGATTAGTGGGTCAATGACATCATGAAGGCACTGGTGGTTTCTGTCACTTTCCCCTGCCTTACACCAGCCAGCTTCATGGGAGACCAGTTCGTTCATGGTGGTCAAGTGGCTGCAGCAGTTTCAGGCTTCATAGCCACGTTCCACTCCATGTGTGATTGGGAAAGTGAGGGTCTGCTCTAACATTGTAACAAGAAAGTGGGGATTTGTCCCTGGGCTCTCTTAGATTCCAGGACTGCTCCTGAACTAAATTCTGTAGCTGGGGGAATGGTATTACGATAACTGGCCTTTGCATCCAGGCTCCATTCCAGTAGCTAAGAGTAGACTGAACTCATAAAGTTCATGGACTACACAACCTCATAAAATTTAGAAACATGTAGGAAAAAAAACAAGGGGGAAATAATGTCTGGGTAAGCAACTAAAGGTATCTACTCCATGACCTAACAGCCTTCCTTTGAGAAGTACAATCAGTTAGGATCACAGACTTTGGAGCAAGAATCCCTGCATCTGACCACTGCCTCCTCCTCTTACTAGCAGTGTAATTTTGGCCGAGTTAAACTCCTTAGCTCAGCACCTCAATTTTCTAATCTGTAAAATGGGGATACTAATAGCTTAAAAGCCTGTTAAAATAAAGTGAAATTATATATGTGGAAAGCTTAGAATAATACCTGGTATTTAGTAAATACCATACAATTCTTGGCTGTTATTATTTTTGATAGCTTTGTTATATAATTAACTTCTCTCAGATGCCTTTATTTTTACATATACAAAATGGGATTTGCTTGTGAGGGTGAGAGCTTTGGAAAGTTCCCAAACTATGAGTAGTTCATATTCTTAGAACTTAGTAGAAGCCATTGATAATGCAAAATGTGATTTTTTTTCTTTAGAGAAAGATACAACCAACTGGCAAATACTTTGCCTTACTATTACGTAGTGCTCTCAACTCATTGACCTCAATATCTTGATATTATCATTGGGCAACTTCACAATTAGATTCAGATTCTATATTCATTCCACTGAAAGAATATCGCTCTTACTGAGGAAAGTTTTGTGTTCTGTTTTCATTTTTGAATCAGTGTTGAAAATGGGCTGTACTCTACTGCCTAATTAAAGACCTATCCTTCCCATGCACAGTTTTTTTTTTTCATAGAGTATGTTGGTGCATTTTCCAGTGAGGTATGGAAACTGGACAATCTATTGGAAAAGGATAAGTAGCAAATCCTTAGACTCTTCTTTTCTCAGATGAAAATTTATCTTAAAAGTTTCTCATAGGTCCTGGATGATATTTTAGACCATTTTCTTTGATTATGCATAATATATGTTAGGGGGGAAATGAGTGTATGAAAGAGTTATTATCAGATAAAGAGGTAAATTCCACATTCAGCCTTGAGCTGCAAGGCTTTGGAAAAACTAAAATGATGGGCATCAGAGGTTTCTGATGCCAACACAACTATTTGTCCTTCCAGTGCTTTGCCTTCCTGTATCAGCACTGTCCTCCCAGACCAGCTTTAGCCACATGATGCTGGACACATGGCTACAATCAGTTCTTCTTAACACCTCCTCACTTTTTCTTACCCACTTCAGATAGGAAAGACTCCAGAGAATGAGTCTATAGGACCAGCCTTCATCATGCATGTTCACATCCTTTTGGTTACAAGTAGGGTCTGTTGCTTTGATAAAGGGATAGAAAAAGATTCTGAGTATAAAAAATTATAAGCATTCTCCCTGGGAACTTGTCAGTGGGAGGATTTACCAATTAGTTTACCAATTCTTTGAGGCAGTGAGCCAAGTGTGGATTTGGCAGAGCCGAACAATATGCTCATAGAGGTGGGAAGGGAGCTCACACACACTTCAAGGTCTGCAAGAGTACACAAGTACTTGGAGTAGAGCCAGAGTACTGAAGGGCCTGCCTGGAAGAAGCGCCACCAGGATTCCTCTCATCAGCATACATCTCCCATTGCCTTCAGGGCTGAGAGAACAGCCCAGTTTCAGGAAAATCTCTCAACTGAAAACAGAGTGTTCTTCTACAGTTTGTTGACACTTTCTGCATCCTGCCCTGAAGAGGGGAGCCAGGAAATGGGAAGCCTGTAGTTCTGAGATGTTCATTTGCTTCTGAGGTGCATATAATTGCTGATTAGTTTGGCACTTAGATGTATGCCTTAACATTTAGCTTGTGAAAGATGAATACATTAGCCCTGCAGAAACCATAACTGTGGCATTTTCTGACTTGTCAAAATGCCCTTTATGCATTTCATAAAATCATTTTTTTAAATAAATAAAGTTGGAGTTATGGGCCAAACCTCACCTAGAAGACCAGAGCTGAAGGATAAAGTTATGGTTTCTTTATAAGGCGGGGCCCTAGATTCTTCTAGCATTATCTTACATCTGACTGCAACACTGTCTATAAAGGTATGGTTACCATTCATCTGGCCTCAATAGCAAACATCCACATCTCATTGAGCCTTAGGGTCTGAATATAACTAGCTTTATGTGATGAAATTGTACCATATACCAGATGTCTTTGTTAATCTATTAATAAGCAGCCTTCATATTTATAAGACACTGAACACTATAAATGATATAGATCTCCCGAAGGAACATGCAACTCCTTGTGAGTTACATAAAAATATTAAAGGAAGTTTAGGGACCAAATTCTAAGTTTTAGCTGAGAAAATAAGTCAATATGTACTTCATGTGGACTACATTGGTCCAGATGCATTTCTTGGAAGACACAGTGTTTGAAATGGGTCTCATGATGGACAGACAAAAAGGTATTTTTTACAGACTCTATTTTTGTGATTGGTACAGATATATAGGGATGAAATTGCATTTCAGTCAGTGTGAATAGCCTGAGCCAAACCACAGAGGTGATCTCAGAAGCCCCCATGGAGTGTAGAGAGCATGGTGCACAGTAAATCATGTTGGAGGGTGAGCAGTGGATGATGAAAGCTGGACAAAAAGATTTTCACTGGGTACAATAGTTTGCTGAGCAGAGAAGTAATGAAAGCAATATTTTTTCGAAACATAAGGCATTCTACTCTGTGTGTGAGTATGGGTGCACACGTACACGTGTGCATGAAAGAGAGGAAAAAGAGAGATGGGGAAGTGTCAAGGCAATTATTTAAAAGGCAAAAGTAGCAAGCTTATTGAAGGTATGTGGTAATAAAATCTGAAGTTAAGCTGACAACAGAGCCCTAATGAGTAAAGGTCATAAAGATATTTTCTAAAACGGGAACGGTGGGACTTGACGACATCAAGACATAAAAAGGAGAGATTCCACAGATTTTGGATTGGGACACTGTGGAAAATCCAACCTTTTCTATTCATGTTAGGTCACCTCCCGGTTCCTTCCAAATAGCCAGCAGTTGAAGGAAATTGTTTCTGGTCATAATTAGTGTGACTGGAAAAAAAAATATGTCAGCTTCTGACCTGCTCTACTCATTGTTCCATCAGAGAAAAATGAATACTAAGATATACATGAGGAATCCCTGCACCTTTGGATTTCCATACCCAGCTTCTCTTGATCACGGTTTGTATTCTCTCACAAAGACTGATGAAGTGGGACTTGAAGGAACACTTAGCTCTAGGGGAAAAAAAGACAAATGATAGAAATTCTCAATGGAATAAAGTTGGTAGAAGTCTAGGGTTTAATTATCATTGCATTATCTTTTGTGTAGAACATTAGTTCCCTTTCATTAATAACTTCTAAGTTCAGATTTGTTTCTGAAAAAGCATTTACATCTCTGTCTGTACATGTACAGTTGACCCTTAAACGATGTGGGGGTTAGGGGCACCAATTCCCCTTGGACTGTCAAAAGTCCACATATAACTTTTAATTCCACAATTTAACTACTAAAAGCCTACTCTTGGCTGGAAGCCTTAATGATAAACAATCAATACATATTTTATATCTTATATATATTTATAGTGTATTCATAAACTAGGCTAGAGAAAATGCTATTAATTATAATTTAAAAAACACACTCATAGAACTTAACTGTATTTGTCAGAAAAATCTGTATATAAATGGACCCCCTCAGTTCAAACCCATGTTGTTGGATGGTCAACTGTATAATTGTAAATGTTTGTAGATATGTATGTATCAAAACCAATTGCAAATGCATCCCTATATCATCATGCAGTCTTATCAAAAGTAGCTAATTTCAATTTATTGAAAATACAGCCAATTAGTACACATCAGTAGTCAAGCAAAATGACAATCAGATCCAGATACCACTAAACATGAGTTGGTTGCATTTCAGGTGCCAGCAAATTAGTGAAGTCTGAATTCAATTTGGCTTCTTGATTCAAGCCCCTGATCAATATGGACTAAAAAGAATTGACCAAGTTTTCCACTCTTCAGACTAGGTCAGCTAAATTTAAAGAGATAAGTACCACTTAGAGGAGTAACAGTAGCACCTGGGTTTGGGTGTGGTGTGGAGGAAATGGTACACTGAAAAGTGTAAGAGTCTCTATCTCCGGGATCCCAAGTCCATTCCTGTCACAAATCAGCTATGGGATTGTGCCTCACTTTCCTCATTTGTAGAGTGGGAGAGTTAAAAATGATCATCTCCACAGAGAAAACTCTGATAGCCATTCTTATCATCTCAGGTAGATCCTGACCCTCCTTCTGCAAACCAGTTGTTGGCATGAGAGTCATGGTGTGGGGAAATCAAAGTCATTACAGTCCTTTGCCTGGTCACAGCATCCTGAGCCTTCAGCACCCATTGAGCACAGACTAGTGCTTTTCCCCACCCCTTCCATGCATGGAGCCTCTTTTCCCCAGGACGACAGCCACCACTTATGGCTTGGTCTCTAAACTCTGCCCTCCTCTGTCCATGTACACACACGTCTTACTTTTTTCTCTCTACATTATTATCCTTTTATCTCCCAATACATCATAAGGTCTTTAAGGTAGAGACCATGCCTTGTATTCTCTTCTCTTCTCTACACTGTGTGATGTAGCATCAGGCATACAGCAGATGTTGAACCCAAGTCTGTGGGCAGGTGGGTTTGTTTAATTGACACTTAATTTTTACGCAAAGAACTCTTGGTCGAATAGGCCAACAGAAATTCCAACAAGAATTCATCAAATACAATATACAAAAATAACTGGGAAATGATGAGAACATATATTTCCTTTTTAAAGTTTCAAGACCCTCGTACATACTCTTGAAGCAGCCCATTCTGTCATATATATGTGAGAATACAGTGGCACTGACTTTTAATGTTTACTTGAGAAAGGTGGCTTCATTTTAAAATCCTTTAAGCTGGAGTGGGGGAGAAAAAGTGGATGGGCAGATGGTGCATGCACGCACACACATGTGGGAAAAGGTTGTCTTCCTATTTGTAAAATCACTTTCTGCTGTTCTCAGAGATAAACTCTGACACCTAAGAAAGGAAACAACTGCTAGTATTGAATTACTGCATGTCTAGAGGGAATAGCAAAAGAGTCGTGCCGTTGGCTATGTAGGCTCTAAGAAAGCCAGATCGAGTATTTCATTATACTTGATAACATAAAGGGGATTTGCTTTCACATACCTGCATAAAAAGGAATTGTCTAAGTTGTCATGCCATGGCATAAGAGAGGAAGCAGTCTTCTAGCTGGCAAGGACTAGAAATAACTGTGAGAGCCCTCTTAGGATTAAATACATTTTATTATTTCCTACTTAACAAAACTCTTCTGAGGGGGCTCCTGGGTGGTCAATCGGTTAGGCATCTGCCTTTGGTTCAGGTCATGATCCTGGGGTCCTGGAATCAAGGCCCACATTGGGCTCCCTGCTCGGAGGAGCCTGCTTCTCTTCCTCCCCCTACCCACACTTGTGCACATTTTCTCTCTCTCTCTCTCTCTCTCAATAAATAAAATCTTGGGGGAAAAAAAGCTCTTCCACAGTTTATTGCAGAGCAACTATTTAAAATGACCTGCTTATTAATCTTATAAAAATGATTTCTATCCAAATATAAGTACTAACTATGTTTTTAAAAAATAGAAATGCCAAATCTTGTGCTCTGGAATCACATACATCTGTGTTCAAATCCCACCAAGAGCCTTCTAAGAGCCTGGACAAGTGACATGATATCTTTATACATTTGTTCACTTTCTGCATTTAATGAAAGATTTACCTCCTAGTTTCTAGCTTAAATGATGCACATACAGCACAAAACAGTGCCATAACTGTGGTCAGTGGTCAGTGACCATTTCAGGTTCAATCTCAGATTCTAATTATAAAATAACACAAGACAGATTCTTAAATCTAATAGTTTGATAGCACATTCATACCTAATACAGAATAGGAAAAAAAGTGAATATATCTATGGAATATAATGGATGTGGGGAAAGGGTTGATAACTATTATTGAACATGATGAGGTTTACCCAGGATTGCTGGTGTTCTCAAAATATGACAATTTCAGGCCACATTCATAACACTCAGGTATTTTCAAAGATAGTATTCTCTGGAGGTAATCATCAATTGTCAGAAAAGAGCAAACAGAATTGACTGGTCCTTCTCAGCCCCTCTCCAGTCCTCTTCTCCCTTCCACCAAACACACAATATCCAACAAAACCAACCGTCAAATAAAGCAAACCAGTCGTATAATGACTTTAGACTGAATGGTCACATATTTAGCCAATGAATGTTTAAAGCAAATAAATATTCATAGTCTCTAGAATGTGTAAAATTAATACCATTCCAAATACCAAAGAGGCTTTGCAAACGCCAACCTGTATTAGGGAATTGAAATTGAGAGGAAAGTGGGCCTTAGAAGTATTTCTATGAATTGTTCATTGAAGTCACTCTGAAGTTCTTTCAGTAGTGCAAGTAATGGACTTGTGCATTCTCTACCCGCCCCCCAATCTCGCTAGCTCTTGCTCTCTTTCTCTCTAAAGAAATAATACAATAAAATAAAAAAAGATTTATTGGGATTACTGTCCTGCTTTTCTTTCAAATTTATGTGATACAACATTAAGATTGGACTACTTGGAGATCTCATTTTTTCAAGTTGCAGAATTCAAGGAAAGAAAAAAAATCAACATAAAAGTTGCTTTATAACTCTAAGCTATAGAGTTGTAAGGAAAAGAACCAGCATATTTAAGTTAAACTATTCAATATCACTTACATTCAAAGAATGAAAGATAACCTTGGTATACTTAATAGAGTTCAATTTTATCAATGCTGCTATTAGCTTTTTTCTATACAGGCACCAGGAAAACCTGAATTGAGAATTTAGTTAAGTCATTTCTTTCTGACCTTCTAAGAAATTTTAGCAATAGTATCTTTGGATGTTGTAAGGGGAGAGCTAATAAAGCTTATTATCAAGTGGGATCAATGCAAGACAAAGAGCTGAGTATATTTTAAAGACAGTGGATAGAAAGGGTATTTAATAAGTACAGTAAATTTCTTACAGTCTGTCTTCGGGACTCATTATGGTACATAGATGCCATCTACTCTCTGTAATTTGTTTTTAAAATACTTTGGGAACTCACGAGCACAAGAGCATAAGACAACAGTATCTTAGTCATTAGGCCTTCAACAGATCTGAAAACAGGCTTTGAGTCACACTGATGACAGATCAGGATTTCACGAAGATTACAGGAGTCTAGATCTACTCAGAGAAGGGTGACTACACATTGAAAGAAGAAACTTTATCCCATGGGAGAAAACCTTGAAAACTTTGTTTTGATTAAAAGAGATCTAGGAAAGAAACTGTTAAAAAGAGAACAGTTCATGGGGATCCCTGGGTGGCTCAGCCGTTTAGCGCCTGCCTTTGGCCCAGGGCGCGATCCTGGAGTCCTAGGATCGAGTCCCACGTTGGGCTCCTGGCATGGAGCCTGCTTCTCTCTCCTCCTGTGTCTCTGCCTCTCTATGTTTATCATAAATAAATAAATAAATCTTTAAAAAAAGAGAGAGAGAGAACAGTTCAAGCAGAGCCTTCACTTAAAATTCTACAAATTTTACATGCAACTGTCCTTTTCAAACTGATCCAAAAAAAGTTTCATAACTAATTTAGCCTACTAGCCTTGCAAATTCAACCATCTATTTTATTATATTGACAAATGTTAACTAATTGTACAGATCTCATAGATTAACTAAAAAAGTTCTGAGGCCACATGAAGAAATTTGCCTGGGCAGAAATTTATCAATGAGTGAAAAGCGAAGGTGTGCCTATATAATGCACCGCTTCCTTGTGTACAGGACTTCAGTGTCTGTCACTCTACCTCTATACTTCAGGAATAGATTTGTAATATAATCAACAGGTGACAAAAGGCAAATATCACAGCTCCTGACAGTCTGTCAAATCAGAAATTCATTTATATGTGTGACAAGTCCTCCCTCTCAGAATTCTTGGCGGGAAAGGCTTGATTGGCACCAATTACTCTATGGCCCCAGATACCTTCTGTGTGACTTCCCCAGGCCCTCCTCCCTTGGACAAAGACAAAGTCTACCAGTTACATCTCTCACGCAAGCTTAGGAAAATGATGGCTGCTTAGGGGCACCCGAGTGTCTCAGTTGGTTAAGGAAAATGCAACACGAAGAGTCCATATACCTCTGAGACCTACTCTATCTTCTTTCTTCATAGGTAAGAGGACAGTCTTGCTGGCTACCTGACTTCCTGATAATGGGAAACTCACCATCTACCCTGGCTACTGAAAATCCTTCCTTTTGTCCTAATACATTAGAAACTAAATTCTGCTTTAGTAATGGTTTGCATGTCGTTCTGTTAGCTGTATGTAATAAAACAAACCAAACAGCTAACTGACACTTATTGCAGGAAGCAAGTCAACTGCTGAGTGCCTGAAATTATAAAATAGCTTACATAATAATTTATAGGATATTTAATAGAATGCATATGACTTTATATGATCTATTTTAATCCTCTCAAGAATAAAAATTAATGATTACAAGTATTAAAGTCAATCTGTATCTATTGTAATTAAACTGATTGGAGAGATTGTCTTTTCCAAAGTTTACCTGGTTCTCCATGTATGAGACACACATTAATTGGGGCCTGCAGTGATCCAAGAACCACACGAGGCCATGGGAATATATTAAAGATTAGGAAGACCAGGAAGTTGTGTTCATGCTCAAATTCTCCCAGACTATTTAACCCACTAAGAATCTGATCCTTACTTTCAATTTTTTTAAATTCATAGATGTGTGAGCATGTGCTTGCATAAAATTCTTTAATATATAGGATTATAATTATGAAATGCACACAAAGTTTAGAATAGTAAAGAGAGCATTATCCTTTATTTCAACAGACAAATCTAAGATTGGAAACACACATGAACAAGTTACATTACTCTTAAGGGTGACTCATGGTACAAATTTGGCTATTTCCTATTCAACATAGAATAGGTAGATTAATTAAAGGCAGAATGATTTTGGAGATCCTGGACAGAATTAGCAGCTTATTCTTCAAGTAAAAGGAAATTTAGGCAAAAACTTAGAGGCCAGGGAAGAATTTGATACCCAGAAGATTGATGATATCCAAGAATCTTGCCAATAGACAAAAAAGAGGAAACAAAGTAAATGGTTAGAAAATGTAGAAGGTAATGAAATGTATCTTTCCACAGGGTGATCAAAGGTTATTATTGTATATATAGTGCAAAGTAGCATGGCTATGGAATGTTTGAGAAATTTCCTAATTGTAGTTTTGAAAATGTTGTTCAAATCCTTAGCATCTGGGAAACAATTATAAGCAAGTTTATGTTAATTCAGATTTCAGGTAATATGATAAGAGATATGATCCAATGTGTGAAAAAGTTAAGAAAACTTGCCAAATGCACCAAAGGTCACAGAGAGATAGGAGGCCTGGAAACCTGTGCCAGTAGAGACATTAGCTGCAATATTGGGAAAGTGGACAGTGAGGATGCCTCAGCAGGAAGAAGTTTCACCTTCATGGAAGTTGGTAGTAAGAGATCAGGGAAAAAACAAAAACATAGGCACTCACCCAGCTTCAGGGGAGCAAAGCATCAAGAACCCCAAGGCCCCAGGCTGACCTTACCTCCCATTTGTCCAGGACAGCCCTGAGTTCTATCTGTTTTACCATTACTCAAAAAATGTCCTTGTTTGGATGACAGAGTAATTATATATTCATCCTTCCAGGAGAGTGAATGAAGAGAAAGACTCTTTTCACTTGTATTCTCTAGACAGAATCCTTGAAAGGAATTATTAGCAATAACTGAGTTAATTAGTTCCCTTAGATACATGGTTCTCTTTAAGCTTTTTACTTGCCATCAAAAATGTTATGTAATAACCCCAAATCCCAGTAAATCCACCACACTTTTCCTATCTCTGGAAGAATCAGAACATCCAAAAGAACCAGTTCCTCATGTATGATACATTTTATCCAACTGCCCAGAGAGCAGGTCCCTCCCATTGGTCAACTCATGAATCCACAAAGAACTCGGTGCATTTTGGTTCCACTTACTTTTAACAGTGATCATGAGGTTTCAGAGCCTGACAATTACAGAACAATAATTGTTGTGACTGAACTCAAAATGACTTCCTCAGATAGTATTTCAAGTTTGTGAAAACATTCACTGGTTTTAAAAAATGAGATAATGATTCTTGAATGTAATAACATCTATAGATCTAAATTTTAACATGACATGCTTGCAATCGAGTCAGATTTTTTTGATCTTTAAAATATACAAGTGTTGTTCCTTTAATTTAATAATTATGATTTCTATGCTCTAAAATCTAATAGAGATTTACAGGCTGTTTTTAAAGAAATCATTTTTTCAGACATAACATTTGAGTCTTACGAAATCTCTGGAATGTTCAAAATTAAAAGCAGGTATAATTATATTTATTTTACCAAACAAAAGCCTAATGCAGATAAAAATTAAATGATTAATTAGGATCAAAACAATGCTTTATTGTTTTTGCACTACAAACAACCTATCTATTTCCCACCAGCTCTTTTTTACTATGTTGTACATAAAAGTGCATTTCAATAATTGTCATAATTTAAACAGGGCCCTGCTAAAATGGACTTTGTGTCTTTCATGAGGACAGAATTTATGAAGACTGACAAACGATGTGGAATATTTCAATTTCCTAGCACACATCAATCTAATAGAGGAACGATTACTCGTGAATTATACATCTATCATGAAAGCAAATCCGCTGAGGACAGCTACAGGCAAAATTTCCTAAGCTTCCATTTGTTGTAAAACTCCTGCTTTCAAGTAAGGACAACTTATTTTTATTTTTAAGTGAGCCCTTCACTCCTTGTTAATCTGATTTATCCATCTGGTGAACGATGATGTTATTAGAATGTTTCCTGTCCAGTATGAGAAAGTGAAGCAGGCTTCTCTGTTGGCTTTCCTCTGCCATCTTCTGTGTTGGGAAAGAGAGAGGAGAACACATGGATAAGGAGGTAGGAGGAGAAAGAGGACCTAGGAGAAAAGTGGAAGATTTAGAAAGGAGAGAGAGAGAGAGAAGAGTGATTCCCCACTGTAGATAGCAGTGCTAGCTCTCTAGCTCCAAGCTGTGGACTCTGGAACTACAGGTGCCACCATTCACGTGATCAGTCCTATGACTGGTTGCCTGCAGGGTTGTCCAAGGCTGTGGCCCTAAATGGTAATATAATCACATTACACACACACACACACACACACACACACACACACACACACACACACAATGTGTCTATCAGGCATATCCACAAGCAATAGCCTAGTGTTCATGTCACCTGGCTAAGATTCATCAATCCCCTATGTGGCACTGCATGCCTGGTCCAAGTACACTGATGTGGGATGTGTCTATACAGAGAACTGCCCGCAGCTCTGCTTCTCCGGGTTGCTTTTCTGCACCGTTTGCATAGGCCAGGTTGCATTTCCAATCTGAGTGTGAGAGGGAGAATTGGCTGTGCTAACATGTCATGGAGGTGCGTTAATAGATGTAGGATGATAAGAAACGGTGACGTTAAATAGTGCAATCACACCTAAGTACTACTGAAACAAAAGTGGAAATTATTCCATCCATATCCTGAGAAAACGTTAAGAAATAAAAAAAGTACACATTCTTTCCCTCGCCAGTAAAATGATTATGCTATAAATTTAAATTTAGTAACTGCTGCTAATGAGGCTGTTTACATTTGTACTGTCACTTTCATATCAAGACACATCATGACTAGGAACAGATCTGCTTTGCGATGTGCAAAACAACCTTAGCGGTGACTCTCCACGGTGCTTTTGGAAGTCCCTACGTCATGTGCATTGAGCCAAGTAAAGGGAATATTTCAGAGCAGCCATAGTTAATCAGCCCTGATGGACATTTTGGTTATAGTTAAATCATAATTATCACCACCAGCCGCTCAAATTGTGTCCGTCTGGCATACATTTATAGAGTGCCTACTGTGTACTTCAGACAAAACTTGCTTTTAGTGATGCTCTAGAATCTCACATGTTGAGAGAGTTGTGCCTTTTAAGGAACTACTTCATAATGATGGGGAATGACAAACCAGTACCCTTAAAGAGTAAATGGACCTTCAGGAAGTAATTTTCTCACCTTGTCTACAAGAAATTTCGAATAATGGTGGCCATGGGCACTTATCTAACATCAACTTCACAATTCTACAGTATTCCAAATAATCATGACAACTGTAGGGATCCTTTCTTTTTTTCACAGGTGGAACAAAGGGAAATGCTTCTTATTCTAATCAACTCAAAATTTGTGGCTACAGAAGCCACAAATGTGGCTTCTTCCCATAGAAGACCACAAAATCCCCAAATATATGGGTTTTCAATATATCATCTAGTCCATTTATATATGTATAAACATATCTATAGTGTTATGAATACATAGTTCCATGGAGAGAGCCCATATTCAGAAATTACTTTAGAATCTTCTGCTTTCAACTTGTTCATTCTTATTTATAGTCATCCTCATCCTCTTCTGTATTGTGTTTTATCAGTCCTCCAACCCTTCAGGAGTCAATATTTCTCTAAGGCTTCCAACTGTTTTTATTAGACTACTACAAAGCCATCACTAATCAATTACCTGAAGAATGAACTTCTCTTCTTTGCCAAGCGGAGAATCCATTAAAGTCCTTGCCTCTTTTTTTTCATAAGTTTCAAAATCATGCATTGACTCTTTCAAGCTCATTAAGTTCCCCAGACTATGCTATATAAATTGTTTCTTCTCTCTCTCCCTCTCTTTCTCTCTCTCTCTCTCTTTGCCTTCCTCTTCCTCTCTTCTGTGTATAGCTGAATCTGATGGGTTGATGCTGGAACCTAATAGGAATTACAGCGCTACACCACAGTAACTACTCCATTTATGTAAAGCAGTGTTGTTTTGTTTTGTTTGGTTGGTTGTTTGATTAAAGTAGTGGTCGTTTTCTAGTCTTTGGTACCAAGAAAATCTCCCCCTTTTTTCCCCTTCCCTCTGCTCCTAGAAGCAGATAGAGGCAGGGAAAATTCTAGACAGAGGAGTCTATAGCGTCAGTGTTCCACAGAATCTTCTAGCTTTCCATCACATTTAGAATAAAATTCTAACTTCTTGTAATGTCCTACAAGGTCCACAGGCTCTAAAGGCAGATTCTCTTTTTGACCAGAGCTCACACCAAACATTCTCCTCCATATCCAGCCACAGTGACCTACTTTCTGTTCCTGGATTGTGCCCAATTCTTGCCTCTTCAAGACTTCCACACTAACTGTCCCCACTGTTTCTTAGATCCAGTATCACATCCTCAGAGAGGATTTCCCAGACCATCCAATTTAAACTTGGCTTCCATTCTCCTCGGGTATTATCCTATAACCCCATTTACTGCCTTCTGATCATAATCTGTACCGCTTTTAAATTGATTATTTAGAATCCATATCCATCTCCCAGTTAGAATGCCAATCCCCTAAAGCCATATGTCTTCTTTCACTGCAGCATCCTAGAATCTGGAATATTATCTATACAAGACGCATGGAATAAATAGGAGTTGAGTAAATAAATTGGCTAATAAGCTGAATCTCCAAACTAGGCATTCATCATGATTTATGTCTTAAGTCATTGCCTAGGACCTCCCACTGATAAGATCTACCTCAGGTATGGCAAAAAAAGAGACTGATGTGAGCATGTCACCCAGCTTGTGTGCTTTTCCTGCCAATCTTCATGCACCCAAAGGTTGAATTTTTAAGGACCAAATTTAGCCTGTGGGCAGGATCAAGTCTTAACCAAACTATGAGATTTTATGAACAATCCCTCAAAGTTCGTTGGCATATAAATAAACATGAATTTTTGCACACTCTCCCTTGTTCCTCTACATATTTCTACATGCTTTTCTTCACTTAACACCCAGAATGAGCCTTTTATTCATAAACCTCCAGTCCATGCTTTTCCTCTTTTCAAATAGGAATAAGTAAATTTAAAACAGAACAAAAAACAGATCTGGACTTAAGGGGACACTCTATTCAAAAAGATAGTTGCAATAATGGAAGGGAGTTACTGAAATGGGTAGAAAGCTCAGCCCATAAGGTCTGCAAACAAATCCAGAAGTCAAGCTGAAAACGGATTGTCTTTTATGGACCGCAGTGAACCAGACTAGAAAGGAACAGGTGTGGTAGAAATGGATGAGCACACGGTTTGATTGGACAGTAGAGCAGGAGAGGTCATTATGGAGGAGATGTTCTAAATTCCGATTTTAACCTTAGAGGTGAGTCAAGTTCAGCATCTTATGAAGAAGAGCAACACTTAACTAAAATTTGCTCAAGTTAAATTAATAGGAATTTTGTTATAATTGGTCAGTGGGGATCAACAGTTCAGCAGATCATTTGAGACAAAGAATAGGAATACAAAGGAGGGTCAGTGTCCAGCTCTGCCCTCAGTAAACAAGGGCATCATCTCTAGGTCTTATCTAAGTCATGGGGGAAGGGTCCATTAGTTTTTTGCAATAAGACACAAAGGTGGGTGGTTTTTTGTTTTGTTTTGTTTTGTTTTGTTTTGTTTTGTTTTGTTTTGTTTTAGCCATCACTGATTCCCAGGAGCACAGGGCTCAGGTAAGGTTTAACATGGTTACTCCCAGTGGTTTCCTGTGATCTATAAAGCTCTACATGATCTGACTTTCACCAGTTCTGAGTTACCTTCATCTCATCTCACCTGTGCCCATTGGCCTTCTGTTTCCACGCTAGGCAGATTTCTACTCCAAGCCTTCTGGGCTTGCTCACCCTCTGGCTGAATATCTTGGAGAACTTCACAGCTTTCTCTCTCATTGCCTTTAGGTGTCTACTCAAATGTCATCTTTTTACAAAGCCTATCTTGACCACTTTACAACAAAATAACTCTTCTCATAACAACTCACCCCTCCGAACACCTGATCCTGCTACGTTTTACCCCATGGCACTTGTCACAATGGTATAGGCTTTGGCTATTTTCATGTTGGTCTCTCTTCACTGAAATGTAAGCTCAAATGTAGGCAGGGACTCTCTCTTTTATTCACTGCTGTATCATTATTGTCTACAATTATTTGTTAGATGACTGAATAAGCTAACAAAGTATTGAATGAATGAATGAATGAATGAATTAAATGAACAAGTGAATAAAACTAACTATATTGTCTCAGACTGGGAAAATTTTGCTAAAAGAATCAAATAGTGTTTAAGAAGTGATTTTTTGGGCAGCCCGGGTGGCTCAGCGGTTTAGCACCGCCTTTGCCTAGGGCCTGATCCTGGAGACCTGGGATTGAGTCGCAAGTCAGGCTCCCCGTATGGAGCCTGCTTCTCCCTCTGCCTGTGTCTCTGCCTCTGTGTGTGTGTGCGTGTGTGTGTGTGTGTGTGTGTGTGTGTGATGAATAAATAAATAAAACCTTTAAAAAAATTTAAAAAGAAGTGATTTTTCTTAGGAGCCTAGGGAAAAGGAGGACCAAAATGAGGGACCTTAAAATAAAGAGGATCATAAAACTCTGCACTCAATTCCCAACACTAGAACTCACTAAAGAAATGTGTTACTTATCACAATTAAATGAAACCAGCAATAAAATTGATACAAGTTCCTGGTGCTCTACTCATCAGTCTATATCACACTGGCATGGACCCAGTCTCCAGAGAGATATATGGCAACTATTGTCTAAAGATGGAAATGTTAAGGGACTATCTAAATATATTGAAAACCAAAGAGGGAGAATAGTAATTAATTATGTTGTTAGAATAAATACATGATTTGTGTTCCAAATTTAAATAGACAGGATTAATCAAATGTCATCCTGACATTTCTAATAATGATTGAACTGTGCAAATTCCATTAGTGAGCTATACCTGCCAAGAGAAAAGTTACAGAGGATCAATTAAACAAACAGGAAAATTATCTTCCCCCCAGATAGTCCATGGATCTTCCTGTTTGCAGTGGTGCCTGGATCCTTTGAAAATTAGATAGACGTTTGCATAAGATTAATAACTCCTCCCCTTCTTCCTTGCACTCCCAAATTACTTTGTTGCTTAATACCCTAGAGTTATCTAATATCTTTGAAAAAGAGAAGCTTTTAATGAAAACAGCAAATCAAAAATGGCTTAATATGTCAGAAAAGATCACAGCATTCTAACATGAAGACCTCTGTATTAATAAACACACCTGCAATGTTCTCAAGATTAATGAGAAATATCTTGGCAGAACTCATTTCAATAGTGAATTTGCCTGGTTATACTTATAGATCATCTTAAAATCGCCTACTTGAGCTCAGACAATGATATCATAAATATGTATTTGAAACAAAATTTAAATTTTAGGGAGGCAATATCCATTCATTAAAGAGGAGGAAACAAATGCATTACAATGAATCTCAGGTAAATGAAAAGGGCTGAATTTAGAGCTGTGAAAGGTTCTCTTATATTTGTGAGTTTGAGGATATTATTATTCAAAGCTAGGCTATACTTCAATTGATTCTTTCAGAGGTACTCTTATCTGAGGGTTTAGTGGGAGTGGGTTCAATTCCCATACACGGATTCTCTTAGAACTGAGAAACCTCAAGTTAAAATTGCTGGAATAGGGCAGCCTGGGTGGCTTAGTGGTTTGACGCCACCTTCCACCCAGGGCGTGATCTTGGAGATCCGGGATCTAGTTCTGCATTGGGTTCCCTGCATGGAGCCTACTTCTCCCTCTGCCTGTGCCTCTGCCTCTCTCTCTCTGTATTTCATGAATAAACAAAATAAATAAAATAACAAAATAAATAAAATAAAATAATAAAATAAAATAAAATAAAATAAAATAAAATAAATAAAATAAAAAATTCCTGGAATAAATGCAGAATTTTGCTGTAGCATAGGAAGGCTGAGCTGACAAGTCCATCATGGAAGCTGCCAGATTTTATCAACCATGTATAGTCACTGCTGCTCTGCTCAGGCCCTCTGGTCTTACAGGGAACTAAATTAACTGTAGAGATGCTCCAAAAATCTTTTCTGTGCAGATTCTAATAAAAGAATCCACACACTAGGACATAGTTACAATGCCATATACATGAAGTTCAAAAAAGGCAAAATATAACTGTGGTGATAGAATTCAGAGTAGAGGTAAAACAGGTTTGAAGATTCCCCCAACACACACACACACACACACACACACACACACACACACACAATGTCTACATCATAACCTCCAGAACCTGTGAATGTGACCTTTGGAAAAAGAGTCTTGACATATGTAATTAAGGCTCTTGAGATGAGACTCATCCTGGATTATCCAAATGGGCTCTACATCCAATGACAAGGGTCATTTAAGAGACACACAGAGGAGAGACATAGGAGAAGAAGGCCATAGGAGATGGAGATAGAGACTGGACGGATGCAGCCACAAGCCAAGGAATGCCAGCAGCCAGCAGAAACTGGAAGAGGCAACGAAGGATCCTCCCCTAGAGCATTCAGAAGGAGGACACGTCTGTTAACACCTTAATTTTGGACTTCTAACCTCTAAAACTATAGGGGCACCTGTGTGGCTCAGTCAGTTAAGTGCCCAACCCTTCATTTCAGCCCAGGTTGTGATCTCAGGGTCATGAGATCCAGCCCTATGTCAGGCTACATGCTGAGTATGGGGCCTACTTGAGAGTCTCTCTCCTCCCTCCGCTCTTCCCTACTCACACACACTGTCTCTCTTTCAAAGAAAGAGGATTTTATAGCCCATAAATTTCTGATTAAAGAAACCTATTACTTAATTATTTAATGGGATTTAAAATAGCCTATGTAAAAGATTCAATACTACTGAAGAACATACACTGCACATGTATATGGGGAGGAAGGGTAGACATTCTCATTCATTATCGGTAGAAATAAAATTTAGTATAATCTTTATGGAGGGCAATTTGTAAATATCTGTCAGAAATATAAATGCATTATCGCTTGACCTAGTAAGTGCATTTCTAGGAAATATACCTCACATATACTCATACGTGCAAAAAGAAGTTTGTATAAGGTTATTGATTTCAGTATTGTTATAACAGCCAAGTTTTGGAAAGCCTAAAATCCATCCATATGAAACTGTTTGAATATACAATGTTCCATCATGTAATGAAACAATTGAAGAAGCTCCTTTTATACTGGCATAGCATGATTTACTATTAAGCTAAAAAATGTAAGATGCAGAATAATCCCTGTAGTTTACTACTTTTTAAAAAGGATGCTCATGGGCCCAGTTATTCACTCATGGGGCTTGATTGGTAGAGTAATGTATAGAAGAAACATTTTCCTATATAATCTGGTATCTTCTGAATTTTGAACATTAGTTATTCAAGGTAAATAAAATTAAAATTGTGAGCAATATAATCTATAAGTAACCTTTAAGTAACAAATTAGTGAAAGTGAATAGAAAAATCTTAATTAGACCCAAGTCTGCATAAGAATTCAGTTTAAGATAAATGTGTCATCATATGCAAAAGACAAACGAGTCAATAAAAGCTGTCAGAAAATATAAACCAAGACCCCTATTTTACTAATCTCACCAACTCCATTACACATGGATTGGAAAAAATTAATGTTAAAAAACAAAGCCATAAAAATACTATAATAAAATAGGTATCAAGAAGACTAAGAATAATATAATAGCCAAAAATCAGAGGAAAAATAATGGGTAGATTGATATACACTTCTGTAGCAAAAATAAAATTTAAAGCAAACAACAAAAGCTGCAAAATATATAAGACAAAATATTAATGTTTATTCAACAAACATTTATCAAGAAGCTACTAAGAGCTAGAAAATGAGAAATTGAGGTCAATGATACTGGCACAGCTTTTGCCCTCATGGAGACTTATAAATAATAAGAATACAAATTATACTGATAGAAATATTTGTGAAGGACACAAATTTATAGGAAGGTCAACAATATTTAAAATATTCATCTTCACTTAAATCAAAGAATACTATAAAAGCAATCCAAAATCAGATTATTAGAAATTGATAAATTCCGCATTGTTAAGAATGGAGGAAACAGATACCTTCATGCATTGTGTGGAAGGCTATATAAAAATATACAGCCTTTTTATAGGGAAACCTGACAATGCAAAAAGTAAAACGTAAATGGCTTTTACAAGAGCAATTTCACCTCTAGAATTTTACACTAAGGAAAAAAAAATCAAATGTATAAGAATTTCTGTGAGTGAGAATATTCACTGCAGCATTGTTTATAAGAATGAAAAAACAAAATTAATCCACAACGTGTATACTAAAAAGTTGATAAAATGAAGCAAAGTAAAAGGAAATGCAAGGGAATTTTCTGGAGCCATTAGAAGGGAAACAAGTTAGTTATATTCATTAACTAAGAGAGTAATCTAGCCATTTAAAAAAAATTGTTTTTCAAATCTATGATCTTACCTGTAGGAAAATCTTTGCCCATTTTTGGGAAATAACCAAGTCAAACTTTCAATACAAGTGGGTTACCCAGGCTCCTGTCTTCCAGCCTAGAAGAGGCAATGCAATGAGCCAGAGTAACTCATCTGTAGTCCCAAGGGCATCACAGAGGGTTGACACTCCATCTCAGGTGGCTAACTACCTTCTGACCTTCTGACCTTCTGAGATACCAGAATCAAGGCCAAAGGCTTTATCAACATCAGAATTATTAATGTTAATGTAGAGTAACTTGGCACATTTAGTCAAATTAAGTATAAACTCTGTCCATGACTCAGCAATTCTGCTTCTGATAGACACTCGAAAGAAGTTTTCTCACAAACCCATAAAGGAGCATCTAAGACAATATTTGCTGCAGCATTGTATAAGATCAATGAGCTGGCAGTAATCAAATCTCCATCCCTATGGAATGGATAGATGATGTTATATGACCCCAAAGGCAGCTAGAAACAATAGATTTGCTGCACACATAAAAGCAAGGATAGCACTGAGCAAGAAAAAAAGGAACAGAAGGCTATCTACAAAACAAAACACTATCATTCATGCAAGTTAAAAACACAGGCAAACAAAACAACTATAGACATTTTCCAGATATTAATAAGGTGTGCATTAATCCTACTGTGAGGCTACCAGCTTGGGGTGGGAAGACAGTCATAGGAATGGGGAATAGGGATACAATGGCACACACATATATAACTTATAAAGAGCGATACTGTATGGACTAAGAATAATAATATGCCATGGAAGAGGTATACAATTAACTCTCTTTACCTGAACAGAAAAGAAAGAAAGAAAGAAAGAAAGAAAGAAAGAAAGAAAGAAAGAAAGAAAGAAATATACAGAGGGAGGGAAGAAAGGAAGGAAAAAAGAAAGAAGCATGTTACAAAGAAGCACATAGTATGAATCCATCCATATGCAATGATGAGCACATACTGTATACATATACATGCATACAGACATGTGTACCTATAAGAGATATCTGAAAGAATGCTCACCACAAATATTCATCAATGTCACCTCTGGGAGTGAGATTTTATGTTTTTCTTTTTTTTTTCTTTTAATACTTCTTTTGTATTACTTGGCTATTCCATGAGGATGTGTTATATCTATATCCTGAAGTGAGAGGTAGCATAATTTCAGGTATGGGAAGAAATAATGCATGCAGGCACAGCAGATCCCCTCTCCTGGTATTACTTGCATATAAACATGGTCTCTAATCATTTCCCTCACTCTCCAGTGTGTCAAATGTGAGGCAGATGTGATAAAAGCAATGGTGATTTCATTATAAAATATTGAAATGCAGCATTAAGATGGATAGGAAATCTATAAGATGCTTCTTCTATAATTAAAAACAATATCTAACCATCAGAAACAAGTTTCCTGGCTGGAAACCGAGCAACAGAAGGAGGCTGAGCCCACAAGGGACACGCACAGAAAACTCCTCTGAGCCGCTCATTCTGCCTGCTTTGATTGAGCTGCTTCTGTTTCTACTGTTGTAGTCAGGGCACCCTAGCAAAGTCGCTAATATTTCAGGCAGGTGTACCCTAGCAAAGTGAAATGAAGCCTTAGGCAACCTCTGGGGCATTTGGCTGTATGAACAATTCAGGCGATAGCACCCACTTTCTTTCCAAGAATGCGTGTGTTTTCCTGACTTGTCTTGTGCCCTGAATTTTTCTATGTCACTCTGTTTGCAAGTATATCAATAGCATTATTATAAAATAATGGATAAGCAAGCATATGTAAGATAGGTACGTTTTGCTTAAGGCCAAAATATGTAAATCTTAAATAAAGGCCCCTCATATTCTCATGCACATAGTTGAAGAGACTGATGTCGCTAAATATGATATTCTCCACAGGTAAGTTTCAAGAGGTTCCAACTACCATTTACTAGTTTCAAAGTACACAGATACTAGCTAGCACCTAATAAACTGTCTACACATTCCATCGCATTGAATACTCCTAATTAAAGGTAATATCTACCTATGAGATAGGTATAATTAGCCCAGTTTTACAGATGCGTAAGTTTAAGGTCAAGGAAGTAAGGCAATTAGAGCAAGACCACAAAGGAAACGGGTTTCAGAGCTGATACACAATTCTGATATTTCACAGTATTTAGTGCTCTAAGAAGAAAATCCAGGCATGGGCGTTCTTTTTCTTTACACTTGGCATTGTGCAGGCCATAGCCATATAAGCTACAAATTCTCACCAATTACAGCGCCTATATCCATCAGCTAGATACCTCCAGCAAAAGTTATTCTACTTTTTATGAGGTCACATCTTTAAAAAGACTATCATAGCAAGTTAGTAGAACTTTAAGAGTAGGCACTCAGCCCCTAAACTGGGTGAGAGAAAAGATATTGAGTAGAGAATATTCATTTGGGCTCATGTTGTATATTTATGAATATCAAGTCTTCATTTGGGTGGTTCCTTGCATACCTCTTGAATCAGCCTAAAGTTTACCTTCTATGGGTAGCAAAAGGAAACATTTTAGTTGGGCTCACATACATATACATGTACATGCATACATAATTTGAAAGAGCAAAATGTAGAATGATTGCCTAATCAAAATAGAAATAAATATGAAAACCATAAGCCCCTTAACACATATAGGGCCTGACACTCCCCTTCCCTATCTCCCTGACAATGCTTTTATTCATAACAAAGGAGAAAACAGTTCTTCTATCACATGCATTTCAAGGAAATTTGGCATCTTTTTCTGAGCATAAAGTATAAAAAAATGGCTATTGTTTTGGGGATTGAAAACAAATATGTCACCTTTGTGAAAGTAATTTTCAATGGATTAGGAAACTAGAACATTTCTGCTTCTTTTTAGGAAGTTAACCTAAGCCCAGCTTGCTCTCTGCTCAATCAGGTGGCCTATCTATGATATTACCAGGTACTCAGGCCAAACAGAAAGATTTATTTTCTTGGGGGGCATTAGCTAATCATTCGAAATGGAATATTTCAAGGAAGATCTTAAAATATTTTCCCAAATAATTTAAATTATTCTAATTCCCTTCCTCTGAAAAGCCCTCTTGCTTAACAAGAAATAAAGATGTTAGAGGAGCAAGTCGCAAAGCACAGGGCTGACAAATCCACAGAAATGGTCAAGCCAGCAGGTGTTTCATTGAAGTTGAGGCTCTAAGTCAAAGATTTCCACCTGGGAATCCATCTCCGTTTCAAAATAACACATTCACCTACCAGCAATGAACTTGAAAACCTGGAGTTCAATTTTCATCATGTTGTAGTTGAGAAACAAAAACAAGCTAGAAAAACAGTCAACAGATTGTATTGTTGATAGGACGTGTAGAGTAAAACCCTACTAAAACATCGTTGATTATTGGATGGATTTGTTTTATCCTAGGTCAAATAATTTCCTCTGAAGCTTAAGTACATAAAGAAAAGTCCTGATAAGAGTCAGCATATGAAGCAGACATTAGTCTTGTCTATCAAATATCTTTCATAAAGGGATCTCAATATACAAACAATAAACTGCTATTATGAAGCAATGAAGTATTGCTGCAAGTATTTCCTGAAAACCATTTTTGACACTTCAATTTTGCAAAAATTGGCAAAATGAGAAATAAAGAATTGGCCTTACCCTGCATCTTGATTCTAGCATGGTAAGAACACCACCTTGGTTTTCTGTCATCTTACTAGAATTAACAGCATATACGTTTTGGAATGGAAAAGTAGGACAACACTGGAGACCATTAAGAACACAAAATTATGTGCTTGAAGATATGCACTTTTCCTTAGTTGGGACAAATAATGGTTGTTAAATTGGGAAGTCAGGAAGTAGAATTTACATGGTAGGTTCTATGTCAAGTATTTTACTCATGGTCTCATTAATCCTCATAATGGCCCCATGGTTTAGATGTTTATTCCTCTTTTACACATGAGGAACCTGAAATTCACATATCTTGTTTTTCACTGATCCCATTTCTTTGTTCCACATCATGGTGGAGGCTCTACCCTCTACCTAGCTTTCCAAGCCCAAAGAGAAGTTCACTCTTGACTTCTTCACCTACACTCACCAATTAGTCTTAAAGTTCTATGGAATCATTCTTGAATTTGTTTACTTTTTTTCATCCACTCTGCCATCAGCATTAATGCAATAGCTTTTAGGATGACTCTGCAACCTGAATTAACTCTCCAAAATCAGGGTCAGATTGTGTCATTGCTTACTTAAAGTCCTTCAATAGGTTACCATGGGCTGTAGGGTAAGGTACAAACTCCTTAATGTGGTTTACAACGTCACTCAAGATGTTCCCTGCTTGCCACTTCAACTATATATAACTCTAAACACATTTCACATTGCTTTCTGTGTTCTGAGCATAATATAGATCTTTTCCAATTTCTCAACTGCTCCTTCTTGACCTCGGCCTTTTCATAAGCCATCTTTTTATGCCCAAAGTCCTCCCCAGTGATCTGTTTTCTCTTTGTCCACATGTCCTTCTAGTCCTGACTGAAATAGTACATCCTTGGGATGGCTTCCTGGTATTTATATAACAATGGTTCCAAAAAGGCAGTCCCTTGACTAACAGCCTCAGCAACACCTGGGGACTTGTTAATGACAAATTCTAGGCCCTGCCCAAGACCTACTTGATTAGAGTCTCTGGAGCAGGGTGGGCTCAATAATGTGTTTTGACAAATACTCCAGGTGATTCTGCTGCTGACTGAAGTCTTAGACCACTGCCCTGTAGGTGAATCTTGACTCATAAGAATCACCTGGGGAGCTTGTAAAAGTACTGATGCCTCAAGCTGTCTTCCAGAGTTTTTTACTTGCTTGGTCTAGGATGGGGCCAGAGAATTGGATTGTTTTCTTGACTTTTGTTTTTAAGATTCTCAATACAATTCTAATGTATAATCAGGGATGAGATCTTCCTTTGGCTAATTTGGATCCAGTCTTATTGTTCCCTATCTTGACACTTTACCCTCTTATTTTCTTTTTTTATTGTTTGGCATCCTTGTTAAAAGGGTAGGAATTGAATCTGATCAGTTCAAGAAAAATCCCAGCACAAAAACTCAGATTCAGTATTAGTCACTCAACTGAAATGTCTTGAAAAATTGAATGTTAAATGGATGTCTGCCTAGGATCCCTGGCCAATGATTATTGGCTAAAGTGACCTCAGCCATTCCCATAAAGAAAAAGTCTATGTCATTGGAAAAGCCAAATTTGTTTGCTAAGATCATCTTTGACAATTTCTTTTAAACTTCAGATTAATTTATTATTATCAATAGGAAGTGGAAAGATTAAAAATAGACTGTCACTATTTATAAAATACCATCCACCTGTTCCATACTAGGAAATAAATGTAATCTCTACAGGGTTTTTTTAATCTTAAAATGGGTGATACATAGCTGGGTAGGTTTAAATTGCAACCCCACAAATAAAATTTGAAAAATATCTCCTCTTTTGAATACTCTTTCCTAGTAATCCCTTTATTGCATGTCTTAACTTTATAGCAAGTCAAATTATATGCCAAGTACATCAGTGTATTATTGATACAAATTATGTTAATACTCATGCAGTTTCCTCTAAAGGTAAAGAAAAACATTAAATAATATACAAAATAAGTGTAAAACTGTTCAAAGTAGGCTAAGTTTCTTTAAATTTAAAAAAAAAAGGTCTGTTCATCCAGTGAGAGAAGTAGAGTTGGGATGTTAATTAAGAAAAGGCTTAAAGGAAAAGTTATAAGAGGAAAATTTCCTGTTGAAGAAAGGGAAAGGTAAAAATGACTTTGTAGAGAGCAACTGATCACCATGGTAACAGGAGTAAACTTGGGATCTATTTGGGAGTAAAATACCACACAGCTGGACAGAGCTCACTGCAGAGCAGAGAGGCAGGAAACCTAGCCTCATCATCTGTTTTGTTTTGTTTTGTTTTGTTTTGTTTCTCTGTGTGTTCTTTGAAAAGAAGAAAGTTCAAGGATGAGGACTAAGGGCTGATAGAGAAATATTACCCAGAGGTGAGAGTCTCCCTGGACTTTGCCAGGAGTAACAGAATACAGTCCCCAGTAAGCGTACTGGCTGTTGTTCTTGCCACCTCAGCTGATTGACTGAGCTGGTTAACGGCTGGGGAGAAGAGACATGGAGAGGTGCCTCTAAGAGGGATTGCAGCAAGTCCTCAATACTGCAAAACCAGGATTCCAAACTCCTCAGTTCCTCAATGGTTTAAGGCTGCCTATTATCAGAGCAACTACAGATTTCAAAGCGCTGTTTAGCAGAAAGGCAAAGACTGAACTAACCCCAGTGTAGTATGTCAGGAGCAGGACCTGCTACATAATTCACAAGACCAGTGCAAAGTGAAAATGTGGACCCATTGTCCAAAAATTATTAAGATATTCAGGATGGTAATAGAAGAGCAGGAAACCAAGCCCGAGTTCCTTTTCAATGTAGGATCCTGTGACTGCACAGGTCTCTTGTGCAGTCTTGATCAGTTCCAGCTTTGAAAAATTGGGAGGCCAAAAAACAGCACATGATTCTCTACACACAATATTGACACCCAATAAATGTCTGGTTTTCATATCTTCTGCTCCAATTGTGATGTCTTGTATCTATATCTAGATTTTACAACAAACCTATGTCTAGAATTTATAAGATTTTATTTTACTTACAGAGTTTGTGTTGCTAAAATGTCAGTTAATATGTTAAAATTGTATTAATATATTTAGAAAAGAAGAGAAGCAGGCTGCCTGTTTTATAAGCCACGAGGACAAAAATGCTTTTCGTTGATAAACCAGAAACCAGCGGGTATAAGGATATTATAATTCCCTGCAGAAGACAGACAGAGTTGGAGGGGAAAGCAGGAAAGAAAAATGAATGTCCTGCTGGTAGAGCTTATATTCAGAAATATGTAAATCCACTAAGTAGCAGAAAACGTGGCATTCTTATTTTTGTATGCCTAATCTAGCATAGAGACATAGAGTCTGGCTATATATAACCTGACAATAAAAATTGGATTGGATGAATGAGTAATTTTTCAGATGGAAAAGAAGATGGACAAGACTTGAGGAAGTATACTGCTTTGCTTTTATTACAAGCAGAAACAAGGCAGTCCAAGTGCCTTAGTATGTGACAAGATTCCCAACCAGGGGCATGCATGCCCCCTGATTATGTTGTAAATGGGCTGAGATCCTGGCCCCCTCTTTGCCCTCACCCCTTCGTCCCCACGTGTGCTGTACACATTCGTATCACTTTCTAGATGGGTGATGGTGTGTAGAGCTTGGAAAGCACTGGTTATGACTTGCAGAGATCTATGGGAACCCCCGTGTGTGTTCTTTGGAGAGTGTGATAAAGAAGGTGAGAGGAAATATTTCATGACTCTACCTTGGCAAAAGGACAGGTAGCTATAGGCCAAAAAGAATTGCCAGCACACTTCCAGTAGACAAAGAGGAAAACGTGGGAATATCAAATGCTAATTACCTAACATAGGTGAAGAGAGGCCAGCCCTGTCACATGAATATGTGCCAGTGCTCATTTTGAAATATTTCCAGGATACACTGCCATGGGCCAAAATGAGTCGAAACCTAGAAGAAACAGAGCCTCTGTGTCCTGGGCATTTATCTTTTGCCAGTTCCCTTGCATGCAGAATATTCAAAAGCAGAACTGATATTGATGCTGAGCAAACAGAAGCCCCGTTTCTTCTCGCTCAGTCTTAATATAACTAATGCAAAAAGGTATTTTTGTAAAAGATTATAAAGCATTGGTTGCCCAAACTTCCTAATGAGAAATTTAACTAAATGCCCACAACTATCTACATTTTATATGTACTATTCTTTATTAGTCTCCCCTTCCTCAGTATCATTGCCATTACCACTGCTAACAATATTTGTTCATTGCTCTTGTACTCCTAAATGAAGAAATACAGGTTTCAGCAAAAGAGCAAGGAACACAATCATTGTCCTCTAAAAAATTTAAATCTAGGACATAATTTTTTACAAAGAAGACTATATGAAATATATAGTGGCAAAACCCATGTAAACTTACAAATAATTCCGGAACATGATATTTATACTAGTGTAATTAACAGCGCCAACATAACTCTACAGTGATGAAGTAAATGAGCCCACCTAGTGGATGAGCTTCTTCTTAATTTGTTTACAACTCTTCAAACACTTTTAATATTTAAATATTTGAGGGTATGACAAATAGCTCATTGTGTTCCTCTCCAAAAAAAAAAAAAAAAGAAAGAAAGAAAGATAGAGCTTTGCCCTTGGTTACATAGAAGACTACATCTGTGTAGCTTAAGATATTTTATCATTGATTTTTGACTCTGTTAAAACAGCATATATGAAGTTATACACTAGCTTATTAGAAATTTCTTAGTCAGTTCTGAGATGGCACCAGGAAAAGTTCATTTGTAAGAGTGGTAATGCTGTTATGGACTAATCATATACTGTCAAAAACTAGTTTTAACTAAAATCTTCTTTTTTTCATAATTTAAATAAAAAAGGGCAACAAACACTTTTAAAATATGACCTAAGACCTTTTTCAGTAATGAACAAAATTGTATTAGATTGATTTCTTACCTTATGGACCAAGACGTACATTTTAATAAAAAACATCCAGAGTATTTAAGTGTTCCCATTTAGAAAGATTCAATGAAGTGAAAGAAATATGCCAGTGAAAAGAAACAGGTCCTCCAAAATGAACTAATTTTTTTAAAATCACATGATGCACTGACCTTTTGAGAATAAGTGAGTTTCAACTAACAAACTATCAGGCTGATATGATTCCAGGGGTGATATTCAAAATAATTAACAATTGGAAGGCGAGGTGTAAGCTAATGAGAATGGATCTGTCTGTCCCAGAGCTAAAGCAGGAGGCTACCTGCTAGCCAAGTGTTAATCTTCAACTTGCTAGAACTCAAGGAATATAAGTGGCCTCACAGTTTCCCAGGGAGGCTGGAGCAGTGTTGGAGGGGACTGAGAGTTCCCAGTGGCTCAGGACAACAGCTACTCACCACCTAGTAGGGGAGCATTTTGATGCTTCAACCATAGAGCCAAAACCGCTTACTGGTTAACGTCATCTGGTATGATTCTCACCAAGGAGATGTTGCTTACTCCTCAGTGAAGTCCTCCCCTTACTGGCTTGGGTTTGTGTAGCCCAGCAGATCCGCATTCTCACCCAGTGTGACTTCAGGTGTATGATCATCTTTCCCGTGATTCAGGTACCAACAATTACTAGAGTGTATTGATTATAGAAGGAAAAATCAAAGCCCAGAAATGACGCTTCACTGGTCAGCATGCCCTCTGCTTTAAGCAAGATTTCAGCTGGTCCTAAATTCAAGAGTATGATGACTACACGCCTGGCTGAGCTTGCAACAAAAGTCAATCACCATCAAATGAAATAAAAGTAAATATAATCAGTCCCTTAAAAGACCCATCCCCCACCCCACAGTGTATATTTCATATCTTTCATTCTGCTACATATGAGGGTCCTTGATTTATGTATAATAAGAATAGGTCCCCCCCAAAAAATATTTATATGAAATTCTCTGGGAGAAAACTGAATGAGTGACTGTTTTGGGAGAATGACATAGTATGAGTTTTGGGCTTTTTTAAACACTACAGGAGCTATGCTAATTCAAGTAAAAGAAAATGTTGGCATTATTTTTAATTTAAACACTTTGCTGGAATAAATCTCAAATGATTAAAAACAGCATGATCATATGCTTATTTTATAGTTACACATGAAAACATGTTAATAAAATATCAGAACAAATTATAATATGAAACCATATTTAATTAAATATTTCAAATACATCCATATTCATTAAATCATTTTTGCCCTTTGGTGTCAGGAATTCCCTCCTGACCCATCCCACTTACTAGTCTAGAAGGCTTATTAAAAAGAAAATAACTGTTTTCTGCTTTATGCTGGCATAGTGATATTAATTGTTCAATTTTGCATCAACCACTATGAGGACTTAGGCCTATGAGTATTTTGCCTTCATGAATTTCTCATGAGAGCATTTTGAGACAATTGAGCCAAAAACAATGTCTTCACAAGCCATGAACAAATACTAAAATAAGGCATTTCTTTTAGTTGTCCTTAAGTGAAGCAAGTTGGGACAAGAGAGTGATAAAGGTACTAAAAATACTAATCTGTGTGTACAGCAGCTATGAACCAATGAGTTTTTGAGTCAACTGTTTAAAGAAATCCTGTCATGGACAATGGGCACGTGTGTCTAAGTAATAGGTATGTCTCCCTGTGGGCCAGCTGCCCCTGTAGTCAGTTGTGTACCTTGATTCAGTATGACTACATGTGCATGTTTCATGTAAGTGTATACACATATTGTAACCATTTGTCCCAATCCTACAAGTGCTGAAAGGGTCACTGTTAGGGCATCAGCACCCTGGAGCTCTTTCACTTTATCCCACTGATGTTGGAAATGCTTTATAAGGAACCAGAGCCTCAGAGCCAGACATGGACACCACTAGAGAAGCAGATTTGGGCATTACTTCACACTTGAAGATTTAGTAAGTCCCCTAGATGAAGCTGAGCACTGTGGGTGACACAGCATGTTTCCAGTTCAGGACAAAAAGTTACTTATGTACTTGGACCATAAATTTTTAAAAAATGAGTTACCAAGCCATTCAAGAAAATTCACAAAGTAGTTTATGTGTCAAGTGAAAGAAGGACGGTGTATTTTTTGATGGGAGAGCTCTCTCTGCATCAAAAAGTTTAGGGAAGAACTATAGAACTTATGGGAATTTTTCCAGATCTTTAAAGATATATAGGATGAACCATTATAAAAACAAAATCCTACTCAGATCTTAGCTGTTCACCTATACAACCAAATTAATTCAAATATTCATTAAATGCTATATTAGTTTCCTGGGGCAGCTATAACAGCCACAAACTGGGTGGCTCAGAATGACAAAAATTGCTTACCTCACATTCTGGAGTCTAGAAATCTGAAATCCGGATGTCAGCCAAGTTGGTTCCTTCTGAAGGCTGGGAAGGAGAATCTGTTCCAAACCTCTCTCCCAGCTTCTGGTAACTTCAGTCATTCCTTGACTTGCTGGTGGCATTCTCCTTGTGTCTTCATATCATCTTTCCCCCATGGCTGTCTGTCTCTGTGTCCAAATATCTCCTTTTTATAAGTACACCAGTCATACTGGATTAGGGCCCACCCTAATGTTCTCCTTCCACCTTGACTAACTCTGTAAAGGCCCTGTTTCCCAGTAAGGTCGCATTTTCAGGTGCTGGGGATTGGGATTTCTATGTGTATTTTTGTGGATGACATAATTCAACCCTTAACAAACAACTACTAGCAGCCAGTTACTTTGGGAGACATTTGCAAATGGTTAAACCAAAGATTCTGCCCTCATTGTGTTTAATAATCTAGCAGACATAATAATCACAGAGATAGATGACTTTAGAACAGCAACGATAATGGATTGATTGCTAGCTCTACGCCTGAGCCTAAGTGCTTTACGAGTGTTTTCTCATTTAATTCTCACAACAATAAGATGAGGTAAGCATGGTTCTTCACTACCTTTTGGAATGTTTCTGGGGTTGGAAAAGCTATATTTGTCTTGGGCTTGAATAATAGATTAGGAATTCTTTAGTCAAAGGAGAAGACACGCCAAGAAAATTGCATGGGTCAAGTCCGATATGAAGGCAGCAAGAGTATGTATAGGAGTGAGAGAGTGATCCAGTCTGGTTTTAGGCCACAGAGATGGGCAACCAGACAATTCCTCAGCTTGGCCTGTGTCATACATGCATCCCTCACTTCCTTCTTGGGTTTCTCTTTTCTGCAACATGGAATTTATGATGCATCCACCCTGTACTCATACCCATGTAACCCAAAAGTGAAGGGATATTCATACCCACTACTACTATTCTTAACTGATGGAGACAGAAACCAATAAATCATGCTTCCCCCTTTCATCCCCTGGGGGGGGGGGGGCAGTTCTGAGACACTGTTCATAAGACTTTCAGAGGATCCCAGAGTCAAGTGTCAATTAACCATAGTGCTGGCCAACTCAATATTGCATCATACTGTCTTTTCCTCCTTCCTTATTTTACTCTTTCGTCATCTACTTACTATCCCAAAATCACAATCCCAACGAAGGCCTTGGCCTCAAGCCTTACTTTCAAGGGAATCCTTGAAGTCTAAGATAATTGGTATCAGATTTTATTTCCTTTCCAGAGATGGAAATAACTGACTTCCAAAGGACTTTTTTCAAAGGCATGCCCCTTTGGACATACCCAGAATTAGCACCTATGTCTTGTAGCTTCATGAAGATCTTTCCCATTAGAGGTCATCCAATCTTAAACACTCACTTACCACCTCTCGGGTATAAGCACCTCAAAGTACCTTGCAAACAGGAAAGCGTTTTCGATCCTTTCTATACTATCACCTCTGGCAGAGAGGGGTGGTAACTGGTCACAGTTGCCAGCACCACAGAACAATTTTCTCTAAGAGAAGCTTAAGAATAATTTTATCTGAAGTGAAACTAAAAAAGCAAGTCATAGAAGTGAAATGCAAATGTTCTGTCTCTTAGGATCTTTCCATTATACAAAAAAAACAAGAATTTCAACTGCGGAGAAATTAACTAGAACCAAAAAGAAAAAGAAGAGTAGAGACATCTGACTCAAAGGCAAGCCTGCTTGAATTGCCTCTGCCACCACCCAATTAAAAGTTGAAGCACAGGAGCCTTTTGAGACCTCTCAAATTGTTCTTCGATTATTGCTGGAGACTTTGCTACTTTAGAGAAATAAATACATGATGAGGTGCTTCCTCCCACAATGTCGGAGCCTGTATTTTAAAATATTATAATTCATAAAGGGTTTTTTTTTATTCAGAATTGACAAAGGTATATTTCTCCTGAACAGATTCTTTTCCTATGAAGGTCACCCCAAGTTCCATAATGCAAGGAGCCTGTATTCTCTTAATGGCACTAGAAGCTAAATTCGAATGAATCAATTGCTATCTAGATTACTTAGAGTGGGGATCCCTGGGTGGCGCAGCGATTTGGCGCCTGCCTTTGGCCCAGGGCGCGATCCTGGAGACCCGGGATCGAAATCCCACATCGGGCTCCCGGTGCATGGAGCCTGCTTCTCCCTCTGCCTGTGTCTCTGCCTCTCTCTCTCTCTCTGTGACTATCATAAGTAAATAAAAATTAAAAAAAAAAAATTTAGATTACTTAGAGTGGAAGATGTTTCAAAAGAATTCCATTATCACTGTACATTCCATTATGATGCTATAGTATATAGATAAAAATCCTGTTTTACCACAGTTGACATCCATATACGTGTTGGAAATACCTAGAACAAGACTTAGAATTATTTTTTTATTTTTTTAAATAAACATATTATTCCATTCTTTTATTTGACCATTTCCCCAAATTTGATGGTTCATTAATATCCAGTGGTTTTGTGGCTCTAATGCAGTTTATAATGTTTTAATTTTCTACCTCCCTTTTCTGTGGGCTGAATTCTATGCCTCCTATGAATAACGTAGATGAGTGTCACACAGCTGCGTGGAGCAAAAGGTACTGTCTAGTTACCTTGAAGGTTTCTATAATTAGTCAGACCCAAGAGAGCGCTATGAGAAGGTTAGCCCTGCAAGGTGTCCTCCTCTTACACCGGTTTTTGCTGTTAAACCAGTGAAAACCTCAGAACCGTCCGTCTTTGGGAAACAATGCAGGGATACAGCTTTCCCCATGTTTGGGGAGCTTGTTGCATAAAGAGAGACAGATGGGAGCAACTTCCAAGAAAATACCCTGCGCTGTAGCCTCAAGAAGATTTAGAAGGGGGGAAAAAGCCATTTTCAAAGAGCCTATTTTTAAAGCACATGCTTCCCTTGGGGATAAGATAAACTTCATTTTATCTTTTTCTCTTATACAAACAAGTTTTCAGAGGAGTCCCTATGCTGAAGCATATAGTACCATGCCCATGCACATCTGTCTTCATGGGCGAAAAAGAATATTCAGAAACGGGTAGCCTTTATTGAGGCAATGCTAGTTTGTGGTCTTAAGTGCTCGATGATCTGCTAGTTTTGATGATGTCAGTAGAACAAAATCCAAACCTTAGTGTTTGCCACAGTTTTGCATGCCTCTTCACCAGATCTTGTGTAATTTCTGGCTTCAAGAGATGAGAGTTCAACCTCTGTGTCATGGTTTCTCAATGTCAGCACTATTGGAGGCCAGATCATCCCTATTGTCATGGAGACTGTCATGTACATTGCAGGATGTGAAGCAGCATCCCTGGCTCCTACTCTCTGGTAGCCAGGAGCACCCACCCAACCAAAAACATCTCCAGACATTGCAAAATATCCCCCAGGGGACAAAATCACCCCCAATGAAGAACCACGGTTTTATGATAATAACATCCTTCTTGGAAGGATTCTGCTTTAAGGAGACTGTGTCTGGATATGTGATATGCCATGAGCATACTGAATTCCCTAAAGAACAATATAGTCTTAGACAATACTTAGAGCCTACGAGAACAGCAGGAAAAGAATTGAGGGGAGGTGGCGAAGCTCTTGCTCCTTCTCACACATGTATACAAACCTGGTGGTTTTTCTTTTTTTTTAAGATTTTATTTATTTATTCATGAGAGACACAAAGAGAGAGAGAGACAGAGACACAGGCAGAGGGAGAAGCAGGCTCCATACAGAGAGCCCGATGTGGGACTGGATCGCGGGACTCCAGGATCACGCCTTGGGCCAAAGGCAGGCACTAAACCACTGAGCCACCCAGGGATCCCCAAGCCTGGTGGTTTTTACTCACAACACCTCTGACACCAAATGTGGGGGTGGGGGGCAGGATTTCACACCAACCTACTCTCCAACTTTCTGGATAGCAACTAGGTGTCCTCCTACAATTCAATTCTCTTCTGCCATTAACTACCTGGAGATAGCACAGCTCCCCCAGGCTAGGGGCTCAGTCCCACAAGACTACCCCCACCTGAGATGCCTATCACAGATCCAAGTCTCTGATTTCTGACCCATTGGCTCTAATTTGGACATTCGCACCACACCCTCGCAGGTTTGATCATTTGCTGGCATAGCTCACAGAACTAAGGAAAGTGCTTTACTTACTATTACCAGCGTATTAAAAGGCTACACCTCAGCAACTGCCAAAGAGAAGAGATGCATAGGACCAAAATGTGGGCAGAGGGATGGGCTTCCAGGCCTTCCACCACCACCCCCAGTGCCTCGACCTGTTCCTCAACCCAGAAGCTCTCAGAATCCCTTTATTTAGGGGTTTTAATGAAAGTCCCCTTACCTAGGCATGATTGACTAAATCGATCTTCATATTCTCTCCCCTTCCAAGTCTCAGGGGAGGGCTGAAATTTCTAATCCTGTAATCACATGGTGGGTCTTCCTGGCTACCATCCTGAAGCTATCTAGGAGCCCCCAGGCACCAAGCATCTTACTAGCATACAAAATGACATTCTTATCAATCCAGAGATTCGCTTAGACACTTAGAAAATCTTCTAACGGGAACCAGGGATTGAGACCAAATATAACAAAAATGACCCTAGGACCATTACAACTTGAGAGATTTCAAGGGTTTTAGGAGGTGTAGGCTAGGAACTGGGGAGGGAGACCAAATACGTATGTTTCCTATTATGTCACAACACTTCAAATATGATCCCAATTTGCTCTATTTGCCAACAAGATTCTTACTCTGCTGTCCTTTCTCCCTCTTAGTTTCCATTCAAGGCACAATTTACTGTACCCCAGGCAGATGGTGGTCCAGAGCACAACCAAAGAGCATCTTTTTTTTCTCCGAAGGGCCTTTCAGTTACAACCGGGAAAAGTGATCCTAAATAGCCAATTTAGAGCTGGAAAGAGAGGAATTTTATAGAATTTACAGTTGAATAATAGACAGGAGAAGAAATGTGAAAGCTTAAATAAATTTGTGGCTCTGTCTATAGAGCACTGAGCAATCTATTAGGGTATAAGATAGCAAAGAGACCTCTCAAGGTAGGAAAATAAGAAAAGAAATATTGGAAGGAAATTGCACAATGGAGAAGTGAGATTTCCCTGGTACCTGAAAGTGTAATCTCTACTCCCAAAAGCAAGCCAAGAAAGATATATATTAGACTTTATAATAAAATAAAGGTAGAGGGAAAAATGCCAGAGCTCTAGTACAGTACAGGCAAGGCACTCAGATAACTTAAAAATAAATAAAGGTCTTGACTTCTTGGTACTGCATCAACATATTCCCCTCTTCTAAGAGTGTGTACCTTTGCCAGAGGCAGGGGTCTTTAGAAGGGAGACACAAGCACAAAGAGGTCATGGTCTTCTGAAAGAAATGTATTTCAGTACTGCTTTCCCCATTTGAAAATAATGTTTGGTTTTAACCTATTAGCTTTATATCTTAAAGTCAGGAACCAAGTGTAAAACATCTCAAAGAGCTTGGGACACATTTTATAAATAGTCTGGGATCTGAAGACTGAAATCCTTAGATTTTCTGAATCCACAATCTTAATATATTTTATTAAAATTCCATTATTTAATCCATTGAAGGTGGATACAATGAAGTCTATGCAAGTATAGAATAAATTTAATTTTTGTGTACAAACTTATCAAAAAGTGAGCTTATAATGTCTTTAATTCTGATGCCTTCCTGGAGGGCAGGTGTTTTCCTGGTTTGAGCTACTGGGTGGAACCCCAGAAACCATAACCGTAAAAGCTTTATGATAAGGTCATTTGCTCATGAGGAAATAAGCTATCAGCCTCATTCGAGGGGGTGAGGGGAGGGCTTCAAGATTGATCTTGCTTAGGAAATGTGGGTATCAAATTTTGGATTCAAAAGTCATTTCTATAAAAGTTAATTAGCTCTTTTTGGTGGTGTTCCCTTTGAATGACATTCAGGGGAAATAGGATAGTCTGAGCTGACACACAAAAAATTAGATGACTTCGCAATAGGGACATTATTTTCTTTATGGCTGTGGGTACACTAACGCTATTAACTAATATTAATTAACTGCCTGGAGAGAGGCCCCGCAGCTGCATGAAATTAGCATGATACTCGCCTACCAAGTCCCAGGGCTCTTGCTGTACTGGTCACGAAAGGGAGGAAATAAAGGTTTCTGAACTCCTCTGGAAAATATAATATGTGCTCTGATGTTTTTAAGCTAGAAAGCACTACTTAATCTTGGTGTTTTTATCCTCATTCTGCCAATGTGCAGAAAGATAGGAAGCCTGGATATCTCTTTCTGCCAGTTCCCAGACGCCCTACATAGTCTTCTCAAGCGTCTCTGGCTGAGCCCCTAGCTGCTCCATATTTCCCTCCATTCTTCCTCCCTCCCAGTTATGCTCTTGAATGTGCACACATCTGTTTAAAAGAGCAGAAGAATTTGAAAGTAATCGGTGTCTTTCTTGGAAAACTAACTCATGTATTCACTTAGCCAACATTTTATTTGGCACCTTCAATGAATTCAAGAAATAAGTTCTGCAACAACCCTCTCCAAATTGGCAGCTCCCACAGTGAGGGACTATTCCGAACTGAAAAGTAGCAACTGCCAAAAATTAAATTTAAATCAAATTGTGCATACCTTAGTCATCAGAATATATGTTTTATATATTCAACTGTATTAGCACCAGTCATTCCAAGGCAATGTTCTCACTGTTGTGGGAGGCTTGAGCCTAGCATGGCCCCCTGTTCTGGTCTCCTTATCTTTCCTTGGTTTGTGGGTTTGGAACCCCAATTATGCAAGGATTACCCCTTTCAGCAGCAGCAGAATGTCCACCATCACACTCAATTTACCTTGCTAGTTCTAACACTTCTAGGACAAGAGAAAAGACAGGACAAAAATACAAAGACAGTCCATGAGTAAGCTCTAATACAAAACCCACACCCACCCAGACCCCTGCAAAGAACTTGACCGTCACTAAACAAGCTAAATACCCTGAAGGTTTTATGTTCAGATGCAATTCAAACCCCTTAGCAGATAGGAGCCTGAGGTAAATGGAAGAAGACTTGGGCCTTGTATCTTTTCCTTGTTAATCAGAATCTTAGAACTTCAGAAGATGATCTCAGCTATCCACATGACACAGCAAGTACTCAAACATCAAATAGGGCACTGAACATGTTGACAGGGATTTATCAATCTTGACATGAAATCAGGTGACAGAAGGAAAATTGAGGCTCACTGGTTCTGTGAGAAAAGCAAGACCATGCAGTCTACAGGTGAGTTTGTTGAGGCTTCAAATTTGAATGTAGGTGGTCCTATCTTCCTTGTGCCAGTAGTCTCGAATTCTTCTTGCAAAGACAGACAAAAGTTGTTGAAAGTAAGGAAGACTTACTTATTGTCTTCTGGTCTTTTACATAATCAAAGAAATACATATAAATGTGCCCCTGAAAAGTTATTTGTCTCTTTTTCCAGCATAGTTGGAGTTCTTGTGGAATTAGAATAGTAATTATTACTTAAATAGCTGTAATAATTGAAAACAGGATGGATAACCCATAAGTGACCTATTTACCTTCAAAAGTAATTCCTGGCAATTTGCAGAATGGAATAGTGGACCCATTGTTTCCTTTATGATAAATTCATAATTGAAAAAAAATGAAAGGAAAGCTGTGGTTTTTAATATTAACTGTAGTATGTGTCTGATTTTTCTTTTAAATTAGCCTTTCAGGTAATCCCAGAATGTTATGCACAGGGACACCTTACAGTGATGATGGTCTTTTGGAAAGATATGAAAATCTAGATTTAGATTAATCATTTAGGTCAATTTAGATTTATCATTTCCCAAAACAGAATTCCTGTTCAACTGGAGAAACTATATTCCCTTGGCTGTGATAGAGCATTACGCGTAGAAAGCTCAGAACAGCTCGGAAAAAAAAAAAATCTCCATGTGGGAAATGTTGAACTGCATAGTTTTACTTTATTTCAGGTAATAGACACTCTTCTAAAAGTCTCACTAACAGTAAAGGCAAGAATGGAACCCAATTTGAAAGGCTTAATTGTAGATGTCACACTTGGGAAATTAATATTTACCCTATTATATAATTTTGTTTTGTTTCTTTTTTTTTTTCATTTTGAAATTGGTTTTCTCATGGAAAGTTACAAAGTACAATCAGATTTCATATATTTTCTCAACATACTAAGCCTTTAACAAGGCTAAATGGCAGGTTGTGTTTTAGCACCTTGAAGAGATAACAGTATTTCATTACATCTGCCTCCCTCTTTCTGGAAGCCTGCTACACTGGGACTGCGGTCTCTTCTTTTGGGTGGGTTGAGAAGGCAAAAAATGCTGAAAGCTCTTACAGGTCTGAGAACCTGGGTTCTAGGCTGAAAAATCCACATCAGAGGTTGAATTAAGTGCAAACACAACGGATAAGAAGCTAGTGAAAAGGGCCAAATGTGTGTGGTCAGCAAGGGGTTGTGGCTCCAAGGGAAATGCATCAGCCTGACAAAGAGAGCTTATAGAAAAAGGGCGAGTTTCTGACAAGTTGACAAGTTTTCGACAAGTTGGGCAAGTCACAGTTCACTGTTCACTATGGAATTGCTAATCAACTCACTGAGGTGCAGTAGATTCCAGCAAGACATGGCATTGTCCTTGACATCCCAAATATCTTATAGGAGCTATAGGGGAAGGGTGAGTGTTGTTAAATTAAAACAGTAAGTCCATGAAATTGTGGAGTATCCTCCTTTGCAATTTCCAAACATAATCACTTGAAATCTGGGGTGCTTCTCCATCCGAATTACTAAAAGCCCTTTCAAAAGAAATTTGAGTCTTGAGGTTGTATGAAGTGTGAATCACTGACAGATGTACAGTTTTCTATCTGCGCTCATATCCACAACTTTAAATGCAGAGAATGACTCAATCTGTAGCCACTAGTTTTTGAGAAGCCTCTGCAAGATGGTGCATAAACAAGGCCTACTGGAATTACTCCCAATGACTTTCAAATTCAGTAACTGTTTTATTGTAGGAAGCTGTTAGGGAGAATTAAAATCTCTGAAGCACCTCAGTACACCATGGTGCCACCCTACAGAGTGCTGATTGCTCTAAAGGCTAATTTGATAGTGTGCCACCATTAATGCTGAAATGAGAAAGTTTCAAGACACTGTCAGACTCCAAATAACTCCCCTCTCTATCCCCCAAGTTCACTTGTATTTAAGTTGCTGAAAATACCCAGTGTCTCTTATTTAAAGGCCGGGTGCTCTCATGGCTTAAACTTTAGGGAGCATGTCTGAGTTGCAGTTAAGCCTCCCAAAGAATGGCCACCTCACAATGTATTCACCCGCCACCTTGCTCCATCAGGGAGGGCTTCCAGGGCATGCAATCTGACAACCAGACCATGGACATGAACATGTTGGAGAGTGAAAAGATAATGCACTAAAGCAACATCAGACTTTAGACAACACTGCACATGCCCTGGAATAGGCAGGAAACCCATTAGGGAGAGAGAAAGGTAGGAAGTCAGAAAATCTGGATTCAAACTGCAAGAAGCTGGCCTTAGACCAATCACTTAATATCTTTGGGTTTCAGATTCCACATCTGTAAAATCCTTTCTCATGCAAGGCTAAAAGAACTGCAATAGGCACATAATATAATAAAGACTATTATAGACACCCAATAAATGGTAGCACTCTTTATTACTATCATTATGAAAAGGTTTGAACAATTGCTTAAACTTTTGTTTTCGGGCTATTCAGAATTAGAAAATTCTGTAGAGAAAATATGCTTGTTAACATGGTCCAAGACAAATCAATCTTAGCATCTTGATAACCGCTTGTGTTTTAGGGGGGCATAGGGATACACAAAAGAGAGACTAGAAACGCCACATAATAAAGAAACCAAAGAAAATCCAGATAAAGCTAATGAGATTATTCTTCCTCAGACTTTAAAAATGTATCCTACATGGGATGCCTGGGTGGCTCAGTTGGTTAAGCGTCTGACTCTTGGTTTCAGGTCAGATCATGATCTCAGGGTCCTGAGATGGAGTCCTGCATTGGGCTTCATCGATAATCCAGGGAAGCAAGAAGCAAATTGAAAAAAAAAAAAAAAATGATGTGCCAGGCACTATATTGACTAGATATTTTACATGCATTTGTTCAAGTAATCTTAAGAACAATCTTGAAAGCATAGCATTATTCTTTTATAAATCAAAAAACTGAAGCTGTTTTTAACTTAAGATTTCTGAAAGTCTCATAGAGAAGGGCTTCTGAAACCAGAATCTGAATCTAGTCTTATCCACCACCTTCCTAGTGCTGGTATGAAACAGCCATCCTAGCTGACTTCCCTAAATTAGAACCACAAGTTTATTTTGTTCTTGTTTCCTGGTTATTTCCCTGAATTTCATGTGAACCCAGAGATAGCAGATCAGAAGCATCACTTTTGGTATAACTTTGATAGATCTGAAATGGGCTTGAAAGCTCCAAAGAGAACACTGGACTCTTAGAAGAGCCTCTCTACAGTGTCCCCCTAAATCCCCACCAATGACCCCAGCAGAGGCTCTGCCTTTGGGGTTGCCATTCATATTTTTATGTGATGTTTGAATGCCATATAAGCAAATACTGATTCTTTGATTGGAAGTAAAACATTCTAATGATATTTTGTGGGGATCCCTTCCAAAGCCATCACATTGATCTGTCTGTCATGATTTGGTTTTATTTATTATAATCTGTCTGGCAGAAACTGGCTTTTATTTACCCCACCTTTTTCCTTTCCTGCCTTGGCATGAAACAAGACTAATGTTCTCCAGCTTTCGTGGCACGTAGATGGGTTCTCTGGATTAAATTCTAACCAAATGGAATGTGGTCTCAGCAACTAGAAGATAGCAAAGTCCCTAACCTGAAACATGTTCCCTTTTCCCAACATAATGACCCTTATGGTACTCTGATTAGAGAAAAAATAAATAAAATTTTATGGTCTCAAACCACTAAGAGCTGAGAATGCTTGTCACAGATAATCTACACTGTGACATGCAATCTATTTCATGAATTTAAAGCCCTGATTCTCAATTGGGAGTGATTTTTTTTTTCACCTTAGAGATATATGTCAACGTCTGGAGACATTTTCAATAGTGACAATTCAGGGAAGGGTGGTATTGGCATTAATGGGTAGAGATCAGGAATGCTGCTAACTATCCAAAAAACCCAGGACCACCCCCTCAACAAAGAATTGTCCACCCTAAATGTCACTAGAGCCAAGATCGAGAAACCCTGTTTAAAGTTAAGTCCTCTGAAAGAAAGAATGATTACCTGATAAATACGTAATACATTTTTCTTGATTGACTCCTTTGAGCTAAAACATAAGAAAAAAGAAAGATACTATTTTCATGCCAACAATCTTTTAAACAAGAATCTGTTAGAATAAAAAATCAGTGTCATATAGATAGTGACCGTTTACGTTTCAAACTTTCTATATTTAAGAAATTGTGTTAAAATTGGCAGACTTAGGAAAAAAAAACATCTTTTATTCACACAAGTAGGGCAGTTTGGTTAACCGGTATACTTAGGATACTAAGTTTAAGCACCATAATATTAGCACTGGGTTAGAAGAATAATGCAGTTTACCAAAATAGTTAACCTGAAAAATAAAAGGACAGCTTCCACCCTGACTTTTCAGTTTCCCCTTTCTCTGCACAGATTTACCAATTAAAGCAATTTCTGTGGTGAAATTGGATTGGAAACTGTCTCGTGGTATGAAAACTGTCCAGGATGGTATACATTTGACTCACTGGGTTGGATTTGGCAAACTGAAGAGTACAAGTATGATCACATCTTTTCATTTATTTCAAATATCTCATCTCCATAATCAGATTCTCCTTAAATGGTTTTTGAGACTTCTACTTAAAGAACTCAAAAATGTCTCTGAGATCTTTGAGAGGTTTTTATAGATCAGACAACCATATATAACCATGGCCTCAATCACATAGACAGTGGTGAAGATTTGCTTTGCATTTCTCTCTAGGCCAGCTCTTGGTAAAATGCTGTCCTGGCCTTACTATTCAATTCATGCCAGGTATTTTGAGCATATACTACTATCGTTTTTACTTTTTTTTTTTAAGATTTATTTATTTATTTGAGAGAGAGTGTGTGAAAGGAGGAGCAGAGGGAGAGAATCTTCAAGCAGACTCCCCCCTGAGCGCAGAGCCTCATAGGGGGCTCAAACGCACAACCCTGAGATGTAACCTGAGCTGAAAGCAACAGATGCTTAACCAACGGAGTTATCAGGTGCTCCCTGAGCATATACTACTCTCTAGGCACTGAGCTATGTTCTAGAGACCCAGAAAAGACCAAGACATGGTCCCTATTCTGATACATTGTGGAGCTCTCTGGTTCTCAGCATTCCTTCCCCCTTGGCTTGTCCTGTTCCTTTGCTTTCTCTCTTCTAGCTCTCCTCCCATACAGAAGCCATCTGTGGACACTCCATAGTTTACAGCCTTGTGCTCTTCTGCCCAGGTAGCCTGCCTGTCTCCCATCTTTCCACATAAGGAGATACTGAAAGTGAAGCTTCTACTCTACAGCCTTGTTGCTCTGTAGAGCAGTGTTCCTGCCATGACCTTTGTGGCTCCACCATATTCCAGCACAAGTAATTTAAACTCCATGCTCCCTGACCATCCCCCTCACCGCCATTACCAACTAGAACATGGGGATGATAGCAGTACTTACCTCCTGTAAGTGAACATCTAATGGCCAATGATTAAAAATAGTAGTTGATTGAATTACTGAGTACTATAACCTAGCCAAGTTGACATATAAAGTTGACTATCTCACTACTCGGACTCAGACATGTGCTTTGTACTTACTCAGAGAAATCCCACAGCGTTGGAATTATCCCCATTTCAGAAGTGGGAAAATTATGGTTCTATGATCTGAAAGATTGTGTAACTAGACCAAACACTAGGAAGCAGGATTTGAAACCTTGCCTAGTTGGTTCCAAGATCTATTTTACATACATTATCTATAAGAAGTTGAGCTTTTTCTTCTATAATCTTGGTGTCCTGGATAGGACCTCAGGCTCTCTCAGTAGGCATGATGCAGACGTCTGATCATCTTTGTAGGCATTACAAAGCCACACATCAGTCAGTTTGGACTTTTCCATGGTTTTGTACTATCCATTTCCCTGTTTCAATCTATTAATGTGAAGTAATATATGTGAACAAAGTCCATTTCTAGGAACTTTAATCTGTCTGCATAATTGGTTGGCATCTTACTATACAGGAGAGATGGTTTATTCAGCATATACATGTAGACAAGTTTGCACAAGTTTACTATGTAGACAAGTTTGCACATAGAGATGTGACCATATCAAGGCCACATTCTGAATACCTAAGATTTGTCTGCATCCCACACTTATGAGAATGAGTCAGCTTACCCTGCAAAGTGCTCTTGACCTTGAAGGGTTTTCCTCCTTAAGAAGAAAGGTCTGATCCCCACTTTCTGGTTCATTTAGATTTTTTTTTCTATGCCCAGATCTGAGTGGATTTTGCTTAACATACACATGATACTATATCTATATCCATCTGTGCACAAGTGAACAGATTATCTAATTCCCAATCTGGCACACCTGTATCCCTTGTGAGGCACACAGAATTTTGCCTCAGTTCTTCATACCATTTACCTAAAAACTTCTCCACATCTGTACACAAAATCAAAGATTCTATTTTGTTTAGTAAAACAAAAGAATTACTTTTAAAGGTACTTGTTTAAAAAAAAAAAAGCCTGCTGACATAAGCTTTTACACTCTAGAACAGTGAGTGATTTGCTTTCTATTTTTTTATTCCCACTTCGATTTCTTGCCCTGAAGCTATTTGGGACTTGGTAAAATACTATGTGGTTTTGTAGGGACGATATTATGGTAATTGGCAGTAATAAAAAGTTTGTCTATATCAGAGGCCTTTGCTAAGCTGGCCCACTGTCTGTGGAGGGACCAACGTGGATGCCAGCGTAGTCTTCATGTCAGGAGCACACTGTTTGCCTCTAAGACATTTCACGCATGGAGATGTCTTTTTGACAGGGAGCTGAGCTAGCCAAGTATTCAATTGATTTTCCTAGGAGGAAAAAAAATCTTCCCACTAATTACCTCTTACCTATTTGTGTAATGCAGATGAAGAATTTGTTTGTTTTAATCAAAATATATTTTATTATTATTGGAGAAACAAATATTCATTTCCTACATTGCGCTAGACAATTTATATTATGAAATTGTTATAGCTCATACTCTGGGACAATAGTCTTTTCCAATAGGAATGAATGAAGGAAGATAGCTCGCAAATGTAAAACACACACAAACACACACACATGTGCACAAGTTCACCCTAGAGAGAACTCTGGCCTCTGGCATATTATCCTCTAACAAGAACATAGCACGTTCTACATAAACTATATTTCAAGCTCTCCACAGAGGAACTAGAGCCAACTGTCTTATCACACCTGAACTTGTCTGGCTGTCCTGTGCTGAGTCCTCATTTTTTTTTTTTTTGAAAAAAAATGTTTTTATTGGAAGGCCTCTGAACATCAGATATACCTGGTGTTGGTTAGCAAGAACCATTTGTACATTTGATATTGATGATGCCAAAACCAAAACAGTGACTGGACATGATGGGGAGACATGTTGAGAACAAAAAACTGATTCTGGAGAGGAAAGTAAAAGCCAGTCAGATTCACTGAGGATGCAAAACCTGGTACAACAAAAGCCTTTTACAAAATATAAATTTATTACAAAAACCTGGAAGGATAATCTGAGAAAGGAAAAGAAAGAGAAAAGGAGGCCAGCAGGAAGGAGGCATGAGGGGAAGGGGAAAAGAGAAGACAAAAAAAAATGAGAGGAGGAAGAAATATCACTGGGCACAGCAGAGGTGCAGAAGCTCACCTGCCCACATGGCACGAAAGCCTCACTACGTGATCTCATCATAACACAAAGCATGCTGATATACAAGGCTCTACCTCCCAGCCGTTCAGTTTCTAAGAGGTAAATAAAGCAGCTCCCTGGGGGGGGGGGGGGGGGGGGGGGACATGAGGTTGCTCAAAAACCCAACAACAAAGGTTTAAAAAACAAAAACGAAAGAAAAAAAAAAAAACTCACACCCCACAGTCTCATTTTCAATGTTAACTTGGTTAAAAAAAAGACTAAATCCATCTGACAGCAGAAGAAGGAGTGGGACAGGGAGAGAAGCTGATGGATTTCAGACAGCCTGACTCCCCTGGAGGGGAAGGAGGGAGGAAAAGAGACATGTGATGATCTCCTGGTGGAGAGGGGACAGAGAAGGGACAGAGAGAAGAGCAGAGAGGGCAATTAAAACACTGATGGGGGGATCCCTGGGTGGCGCAGCGGTTTGGCGCCTGCCTTTGGCCCAGGGCGCGATCCTGGAGACCCGGGATCGAGTCCCACGTCGGGCTCCCGGTGCATGGAGCCTGCTTCTCCCTCTGCCTGTGTCTCTGCCTCTCTCTCTCTCTGTGTGTGACTATCATAAATAAATAAAAATTAAAAAAAAAAAAACACTGATGGGGGAGTCTTCTTCAATCATTTAAGAAACTTCCTTTCCTGTTACTGTTCAGCAATAGATGCATTACACACACACACTTTTTCTTTGAATTGGCTTTATACAATATAGTTAAGCTCTTTTTTGCAGGTATTTTATCTCCTCCAAGAAATGGTAAGCTTCTTGAAGACAAGGAACAGACCTTAATAAATTTTCACGTTCTTTGTGTTCGCAGTGTATAGCCAAAGAGTAAGTACCGTTTCCCGATTATGGACCTCGATAAAATAAATTTCTTTATTCTTATAAAGAGTTAAATTAGGGAAGAGAATGACCAAATGGGAAAAGCTAATGGAAAGGATATGATTCCAGGTCAAGTGTTTAGACATATCCTAATAAAAGCAAAGTAACAGCCCTTGTAGCCCTGACCTTGTCCTATGGAAGTTACTAGATCACAATTTACTGAAAAATTAAAAGTCCAAAAAGATCAAGAGGATAATAAAGCCAAATGTCCCTGCAAGAAACGTTCTGCTACAATGAGGTTATCTAATTTATTAGGGAAGAACTGAACATTTCTGGATCAGGATCTTTGGTAATTGAAATCCAATTTGTGACATCAATTCATGGGAAGAAAAGTTACGAAAATTCTCTCTGAAAACAAAGACAGGAAAAGGATTTTTAAAAGTGCTGAGGACTGGTGTTCGAATAGAAAGAAATATGCTAATAGGACTGAATTTGGGTTGGAGCAAACAAAGGCCACATAACAAGATGCTGTGATTGAGAAAAATTGGTATCTTCTTGAACTATAAAGAGACCTTGGAACATGATGGATTTCTCAGATGAGCCCTGGCTGGAGTGGTTATTATCTCTTGCCAATGCTATGAAGACTTACCATTTTAATTCCAATTTTCTATAACCAAGACAACATATGCCAGCCATGTTTGGAAGCAATGTGTGCTCATCAATTCTAAAATGTGTTACCAGCAAGTGGAGAAGGTAGCTGGCTCCTTTAGTGAAAACTTGGGAAGTAATGAAATGCATTATAAGGCAAATGCTTATTAAAAGGTCACTAAATAAACTGGTCAGATTGTGTGCCTCCTATGCAAAAATCAGGATGTACCAATGCCCAGCAGGTTATACCCAGAGATTCTTTCTCTTTGTAGTAAAAACCTTTTGGGACAAAACAGGTTGACAGGGTAGGTTAGACTAAGGCATCAGCAGAGCTGATGTGCGGCTGGAGGGAATAAGGCATCTAGGGCACACAGTTGAGAGTTCTCAGGGGACCCAGGACCATCACTAATAAGAAATGCTTATTCCCTACTCCAGCTGACAGAGATAAAGTTCTGATTAAACTTTAGCCTCAAGAGCAGCCTTGAGGGGTGAGGTGGCACCTAGAGGTAATTTGAAAGAGGTGAGCTGGAACACAGGGCCAGTCTCACCATCTTGCTTCTGATTCCCGAATGAGAGGCAGGTGGGATAAGGGCTAGGGATGTGCAAAAGGCTGAGTTTAGGGTGGGGTAGTAAGGGAGACCTTTCGTACCACACTGATCTTATTTGAATTCTGTGTCACTAACACAAGGTTTTCCTTTTCCTTCTGAGAATTTCTAAGACCTTGACTCTCCAATAGTCTCCAATTTTTGTTTCTCTCATTCTTCTTCTGTTCTCTCACTATTGGCTCTGGTCTGAAAAACAGGGAAAGTTTGGACCTTGTTGCCTGGGGTCGTATGTTTAGAAAATAATTTGCCTCACCAAGTAATATCTTAGGACAAGCTCGGTGGCACATTTTGTTTCTACACCCCTGCTGGCTCCCCCAGTGTGAGCCTCTATTCTTCATAATTCTAGATAAAACAGCTACTTCCTTCATCTCCAGCGGATGCCTCCTGAAGTCACTGTTGACGTGGACCTGTGCTCCAGAGTGATGCCACTACCTACCCTGTGGTTGGCTTACCTTTTCTTTTGCGTGCACCAAAGGTTGGAGTTTGTCAACACAGAGTAGGTGCAGGGGGAAGGAAGGAAGGAAGGAAGGAAGGAAGGAAGGAAGGAAGGAAGGAAGGAAGGAAGGAAGGAAGGAAAAAAGGAGGGAGGGAGAAAGGAACCAACAAATACTCTGAATGACTAGTTTATCCATTATACTAAGAATGGCCATATAAATTTTAATTATCCCAGAAAGTCTCTATCTTCTCCTCTACCTTGCTTCCTCACAGTTTATGAAATATCATCATTAAAAAATAATTTGGTATCTCTGATCACCACAACCACTCCTACCAATATCCCTCTGCTACCTCTACTACGGATATTCATGAAAAGCATAGATAAGGGTAAATAAATAATAAAAGTGATAATGATATCACAATTCACTTTATGTATTTTACATAGTTAATAGAAATTTATACTTTTCATAAATACTTCACCTTTTTAGCTTTCTTACAATCTTACAGATTAGACTTTGCTATACACGTAAGGAATTGAGACTCAGACAAGTTGAATAATTTAATGAAATTCACACAAATAATAAATTGCACAGTTGTAACGTATAAGCAGGTTTTCTGACTTTAAAATATGTTTCCCTTCCCGTGTATCTCATTTATGTATTTATTTAGCTTGCTGCCTTTTTTTAAAAAATACAAAATCTTCTTAGTCAGATGCTGCATACTAATTCATATTAAGATGTTCAAACATCTTTCATCACTGACTCTTCTCTGGCTCAGTATGATCAGCTGCATGAATTTTGAGTAGAACGACTGACCATATTGTTTAATATCCACCATGACATGCAACTTACTAATAGGAGCATTAAGGCTAACTTTTTCCCCCAGGTATACAGCATGAAGGGCAGAAACAAATCATTTTTAGTAATGATGAAGTTTTCTCAGAAGTACCACTCACCTTCAAAATGTGCTTAGGAATTATTAACATGCTCTCAATATTCTGATTTTCCTGGCTTTCTGAAGCTAAGATATTGCAGAAGTGCCTGCGTGGCTTTGATCACAGGCAATCAAAGGGGACTTTGTGTAGCTTCCAGGGAGACACTGTTGCCGAAAAATCGGAGCTCTCCATCATGCAGAAGAAACGGTTACAGAACTCCCCTGCATTCCTAACTCCAGATCAAATCAGGATCAGGAGACTGTCGTTGGCCCCCAGGAGATTGTGGTTTTAATTTTCTTATCTGCATTTTTCTTCCCTGCCCATTCCAGGTAGCTGTCACAAGAAATATGAAAAGAGTGTTCACTTGTTGATTGTCTTTGTTGCTTCTCGCTTTCATGTTTATAGCAAAGAAAGGAGTAATTGCTTCTGCTGGTTGCTTCAGTACTTTTGCATTCTTGTGTGTGCAAGTATCTTAGGAGTCCCACAACATGCAATCTTACTTGTTTTTTGAAATTTGGATTTTTTACCAAATGGATTCTTCTGGTATTGATTACAAGTGCTGATACCACTCATTCTAGTAGAATTTGGGTCATCACACGAAAAGCTTTGCCAAGTTGCCCAAGTCATTATGTCACTGGACAAATTTATGGAATAAAAAGTAGTCATCCATCTGGGTTATTTCTATAATTTGGGAACACTGGATCTTATGTTTTCTTAAGTTACTCAGAAAAGTTCCAAATGCTAAAATCTGAGAAGGAGGGTGAAGATTGGCAAAGATTGGTGAGAACGGGGGCTTTCCTGATGACAAAGGATGGCAGGACCCTGTGGTGCTAACCTATCCCTGAGACTCTCCCTCCTCTGAGGTCTCACCAAGGACTGAGACTTTAAATTCTTTAAAATTTAAATTTGGAGGAGCTTAGACAAATAACCCTTCCCTTGATCTGCATAGTATAACTCAACTCCTACTGGGAAATTCAAACAAGAATTTTCTCCATGCAAGCAAGAAACAATAGGTAAATAAACCCAAGTTAATTGGATAAAGTTACTAAACATATAGCTTGCTTCCACAATATTATTTGGAATTCAAGGAGGAGTTATTATTGGAAAAGTGGTAGCTGTGTGTCTATTTCATTTTTTTTCTTTGAGAGGATTAAGAATGCTTAAATTCTAATGGCCAAAAAGAGTTGGTCCAATATGCAGAGTTGAAAAGATTAGCAATAAATCAAAGAATATTTCCTTTGAGAGCTACTGCAACTGTCTACAATCGCTGTTCATACTTTTCAACTCTTTACCCACCTAACTGACAATACATTTCTTCCTCCCCCACTTCTCTGGGTCTATCTCACTAACATTGACCCGTATCAGGAAGTCAGATAGCAATTGGAAATCTCCTTGCTGAACATGAAAAGAGAATACAGCAAGAACTGGGGTGATTAATCCAATATATAAGAGCTGGATATATCCAACTCAAAGAGATAGCTTTTCTCATTGGCTAGGGCAGTGCTTAAATAGCATGGCCAATATTGCTTCTAGGATTCTCTGTTCCCTTATCGTCCTATAGCTGTTCAACTATCTATTGAGAATATAGTGTTCCTTAGTACTAATACATCCAGGCAGGTGACAACCAAGTCTTGCCACACTAGAAACTCTTGTCTATGTAAAGTAACTGTGATTGTCTACTTTTATTTATTATCTGTTTGGCTTATATTTTAATTCTCAAAGAGCAATTTTATTTCTATTATTTCTAAGCTGATGGGTGATACCTCATGATATTCCACTATGCTGACAAGAAGTACCATAATAAAATAGCTTGTTGAGGGCAGCCCTGATGATGCAGCAGTTTAGTGCCGCCTGCAGCCCAGGGTGTGATCCTGGAGACTGGGGATCAAGTCCCATGTCAGGCTCCCTGCATGGAGCCTGCTTCTCCCTCTGCCTGTGTCTCTGCCTCATTCTCTCTCTCTACATCTCTATGAATATATAAATAAAATCTTTAAAAAATAGCTTTTTGAGGGTGCAGCTATGCAAATTCACTGCAGTTTTCATGTAAACCTATGAAAAACTGATTTTCAAACTAAACAGGGTGTAAACAATGGCTAATTGCAAACAATACTTTTCTTTTTAATTGTTTTGTTTGGCACTATCTTGATGTAAAAAAAGGATGTGTGTGTGTGTGTGTGTGTATGAAAACCACCGGAAGTTACTTTGAACATCAAAGAACAGCACTTTAAATTGCATCTCCAATTGTTTATCCTCAGTTGACAATTCTCTAGTTTTAATTTGTGTGTCATCTTCTCTAATGTCAAGTTTCTAACCTCTGTTGCTCAATGATTCACTAAAATCAATAATGCCCTACTTCAGATCAGCCAAGTAGTTCATCTCACTTGAACTTCTTCTTATAATCACTTTATAATTAAAATCGTGGGGTAAAATTCTCACTTTCCTGAATGAACATTTCTGATTTTATGGATTAGCAAAAACTATCTGTAAGTGTGTGTGTAGGTGTGTAGATAGATAGCAAAAATAGCAAAAAAAGAAAAAAGAGAGAGAGAGAGGGAGAGAGAGAGAGGGAGAGAGAGAGAGAGGCACCACCAATGGAAGGTCACCTGTCTTGATTATTGGTTTATCCTCTATTCCACAATTATTTGTTCAAGCATTGATTAAATCACTCATCAGGTGATAATGTGGTTATTTGCATTTGGTCTTGCCCCCTACATTGTTCTAACCAACTTTGTATCCCAAGGGTTTGGCACAGAGATAGAAATACAGAAGGTGTTTGAAAAACATTTGATAGAGGAATTAACCTCAGATTAGGGCTCATGTGTGCTCACTGATACGTGTTCTGGGATAGAAAGATGTTAAAATTGATATTGTTGACACTACAATTAGCAGGCAAAAGTGTATTATAGTTTCAAAGCACTTTATTATGTTCTCTTTATCCAAATTTAAGAAACATAAAGTTGAGAAAATTTTTCTTCAACAGGCTAATCCACAATACAAAGTTTCATTTTTCATTCCATAATTATTGAGGACACACAAAATACCAGACTTGGGACTAAATGCTAGGAAAAATCAGAAAGTGTTTAAATGAAGAAGAAACTGTTGGTAACAGCTAGGCACCAGCTGTAACCAGACAGTATGACATAAAGATTCATTAGATAGAATACAGGTTTTAACCCTTTACTCACCATTTCTACCTGTGGGACTTGTATTGGTTGTCTATTGACAAAAATCTATATTTATATATTTTTTCCCAAAATTAGCAGCTTAAGGCAGTACAAATCTATTATCTTATGGTTTCTGTGTGTCAGGAATCTGGGCACAGCATAGGTGGGCCTTCTGCATCTGAATCTTTCACAGAATTGCAATCATATCCAGAACTGTGATCTCATCTGTAATTTCAATTCTGGAAGGATCTGCTTCCAAGTTTATTCATGCACTTGTTGACAGGATTCCATTCCTTGAGGGTTGTTGGACTGAGGACCTCAGCTGCAGATAACTGGAGGTGACCCTCTGCTCCTTGCTATATGGGCCTCTCCAACATACACTCCTGTTCCATCAAAGGGTACAGTACAGAAAAGGCAATGAAGAGAATCTACTAGCAAGATTGACATCACAGTCTTTTATAACCAAATCACAAAAGTAACATCTCATCACTTTTTCTATATTCTGTTTGTCAGAAACGACTTATTATGTCCTCCATATTCAAGGGGAGGGGATTACACAAGACTTTCAATACCTGGAGGTGGGATATTACAAGCCATTTTGAAGTCTGCCAATGGTAGCAATTTGGTAGCAAAATTTTTCTAAGCCTATTTCCCTCTTCTCTAAAATAGTGGTCAAAACATCTCCTACCCCATGAGATTAATGTGAAAATCAAGTAGCACCTTTGAGCCTGGAGCATGCAGTGAGTACTCAGTAAATGTTAGTTATCATTAGGTAATCATAACACACGGTGAAATGTCTTGTATTCAGGTTACTCAAAAGATTATAGGAACATGTGGGAGGAACACTTAACACCATCTTGAAAAGCAGAGACAAACTTTTCAAAACAAGTAAAGTCTATACTGAGGCTTGAATTAAGGACAGTGATAGCCAGATGAAGGATAAATATGAGAATGGGATTCCAGACAGAAAGAAAGCCCTGGAAGCAGGAGAGGGCAGGGATGTCAGTCTGTGCAGAATTTATTGCCCTCTCTCCTCTTCAGCATTCCCTCCTGAAAGGTAGGACAGAGAGAGAAGGGAAAATTGATGCCAGAAGTAGGCAAACATGTGCACGTGCACCATCAAACTCCAACCCAGTGGCAGTCCTTGCCTATGAGCTTTAATAATTACAGAAACATCCAAAGAAGAGAGACAAGGAGGAGAGTAGGAAGAGAACCTAGAATTTTCATGTCTAAGTCAAAAGGATCTGAGTTTCTGGGAATGCCTCCTTTGGAAGTGGGATGCCATCCTGCTCCTGGCCCCTTTCAAACAGTGGTCTCAGGTACCAGGTCAAGCCAGACCACCAGAAAGAGCTTCCTTAGTTGATCTATTCTTAAGATTTCTTCAAAGTAAACTTCATAATACACACTGAGAGGGGTACCTGGGCAGCTCAGTCTGTTAAGCATCTGCCTTTGGCTGGTCATGATCCCAGGGTCCTGGGATCCAGCCCCACACTGGGATCCCTGCTAGTTGGGGAGTCTACTTCTCCCTCTCCCTCTGCCACTCCTCCTGCTTATGCTCTCCCTCTCTCTCCCTCAAATACATACATACATACATACATACATACATACATACATACATACAATCTTAAAAAAAAATACATGCTGAGAAACCTGGTCCTTACCCCCATGTCAGTCTACTCTCCTCCAAGGTTAAATGGGAAACCTCTTTCATTTTCCTACAACTTATCTCTGATTTTCTCCCAACATTTTATTTTGTTAAACTTCAGGCTACCAGAAAAGTTGCAATAATCCTATAAAGAACGTCCAAATACCCTTCATCAAGATTCACCATTTGACAACATTTTGCTGCATTTGCTTTATCTCTTTTTCTTGGTACATATACATATGCATATTTTCTTTTGAGACTTAGCTGCAGAAATTAAAATACTTTATCCCTAAGTCCTCCTAAAGAAACATGCAGAAACAGCTAAAAAACACCTTAGCAAAGAAGAGCAGGGAGGAGGATGGGATAGATGTAGCTTTACCCACTATTAAATCATACAGCAAAGCCTCTGCAATTATAGTTGATGGTACTAGAACATTACTAGGCCGATATAGGAGTGAAACAGAATAGAATATCTAGGAAAAGACTAGCGTACATACGGATTAGAAGCAAGAAATGTGACATCACCAAACAATGAGGAGAAAATGTACAATTTAATAGTATGGGGGAGAAATTAATAGCTATTTGGAAAATGTAAATTTGGATTCCCTCTACACATAAAAGTCAACTCCAAATGTATATTTGATAACCGTATGTAAAAAATGAAAACATATAATATCAATATTTAAAAAAAATAGTGAATTTCATTATAACCTACCTGTAAAAAAAACCAGGTACAATTTCAAAAACTGATAAATTTGCCTGTATTGAAAATCCGAAAACATCACATAACAAAAAGTGAAATTTTGCTTCAAAAACTCATCCAAAAACCCTTTTGTGTTCCATAAGTTTATTGATCCAAGCAGTAGGGCTTATTATTCAATGGCAATAAAGTTCCATGTTTTCAGGCAGAGCTCAGCTCTTCTCTCAGGGATTGTCATTAAACATGTGTTGGGTGACTCACCAATATATAGTATTGTCCCGGTTCCAGGGAATGATGTTGTGTTTGGAGAATCCACCCGCTATATCTCCAAGTATTTAACATCCTTCTAAGTATGTCTGTCAGGTTCCTATTTTTCCTCTATCTTCATACTTAATTTTGCATTTAATGCACTTCTAATAAAAACATAGGACTCTGTGCTAAAGATATTCAGTGTGAATTTGGAAGCGTCAGAAGACAGAAACCCCTTTTTTAATTCCTTTTTAACAACGGAAATAAATTAAACTCAATCATGTTTGCATGAATGATTCTATTTTCATTAAGGGAAACTTGCATCCAAAGATTTTGCAGAATTGGGTAAACTCCTTGTCAGAGTTTTTCTAAATCATTTATTTTTATTTGAGGGCATATGCTAAGATTCCTTCTTTGACAGAATACCATGAAATTAATTTTGACATATCGCCTAAATGAGGCCATTGTACCACCTCCATGATTAAATATTCACAAACATCACCCAGAGCTTTCAAAAGGACTCTGTTTCCTTCCCACAGTAAAGGCCTGCAAAGTGATAACAATCCATTTCCCGGTGATTGGCAAATGCAAGAAAATATATGAGGATCCAAGAATTTGTCAAATGAAACAATAGCAATCAATTTTCTACCATTCTACTTGTGGAAACATGTAAAATGAGATTTTGCACTAAAAAAGCAACTGTTGGATAAGTGAAAATATGACAATTTAATAAAATGGTCATGTCCCAACAGATCACTCAACCAGCAAGCACTGAAAACTTCTGGCAGAAAATTAATATATCAAAATGGCTTGTGTATCCTTTAAGAAATGTCTGTCTTTTAGGAGGCCTATCTATAGCCTGTTTATATCTAAGCAACTTTTTTTTTCATCCATATGACTTTAAAATGATTCTAGAATTCCAAGGATAAAAATAGGAAAGATTTTTTTGCTACAGTCTTTCAGGGCTGCCCCCCACCATCACCCACCTTTTACTCAACGGTCTGTATCGTTTTAATATAATTCTTTGCTGTTTAACAAGGACAAAAAAAATGGATCAGAACTCCAAGGAAACATAGATTAACCTGCCCAGCAGTAACCATCATAAAGAGATCTCATCAATATAACAAAATCTGGTCTTTAATTTCAAACCATGGCCATAATATAGCCATTTCATACCTTGAAGACTCAGTTTCCTAAATTGTGAAAAGCAACCCTTGAAAAGGATAAGAAGCTTCTTAAGGACAAGAAAAACAACAAAAAGTATATTTTAGAGCAATATTGAACATTCCCTGCAAGAGAACCCCACTGAAGTGTCTGTGAGACAGATCAGGATTGACCAGTACTCTGGCCCTCATAGTGCAGTAAGACCTTCCAAAGGAAATAAAACAAGTAAGATTTTCAAGGAGCTAGTTTCTTGATCTTCAGCTTCCCCAGGAATCTTTACTCAAAGTCGGTCTGCCTGAGAATGTAGCCCTCAAAGTGTCTGGGTTGTGAACTGACCTTCTCTGCTCTTACAAAGGAAAGATCAACCTCTCATCTTCTCATCTGTCTGCAGTTCCCTAAGCAGGTAACCACTACCCAGGATTGCTAACCAAGGTCCTGAGATGAGATAAACAAATCCCATCCCAGATCAGATGCCTTTAAATATTTTACTACCAAAACATTAGAGGAGGGTTGAATTGAATTGAATTGAACTGAACTGAACTGAATTGAATTAGCTAATAGTACAACAGTCTCTCTCCACCCATGTTTCCACTTCCCACTGTTCCAGTTACTTGCAGCCAACCAAGGTCCAGAAGCAGATGATCTTCTTTCTGACTTATTATCAAAGGGTCAATATCAGCCTAAGGCTAGGTCATGATGCCTGTCACTCACCTCACTTTATCTCATCACGTAGGCATTTCACCATCTCACATCATCGCAAGAAGAAGGGTGTGTAGGACACAGTTAAGAGATTTTGAGAGGGGCCACATTCATGTATCTTTTATTCAATATAGTGTTATAATTGTGCTATTAGCTATTGTTGTTTATCTCTCATGGTTTATAAATTACACTTTATCACAGGGATGTGTATATAAAGGAAAACAGCGTAGGTAGGGTTTGGTACTATCTGCAGTTTCAGGCATCCACTGGGAGTTTTGGACAAAGTTCTTTGTGGATAAAGGGGGGCCACTGTACCCTTTGATAATGGCTTACTCTATGAATTTGGCATGTGACACTAAAGGTGTTCCAGGGACTGAATGACATTGCTATAATAAAAGTCTCTCTATTCTCACACCTTGTTTATCTGAACAAAATTTCTGAGCTATCTCATAGGTAGTTAGGAAGATTAAGTTAATCAAGGTAAAATAGGAAGAGCCCCAGGAATAGCAAACGGTATATAGTAAGTACTATATAAAGGATTGTTGTTATTATGACTGTTATATTAACTAAATATGTGAGTTATATGCAATTATAAATATTCTATTTATAAAAATTCTGAATATATAAATTAAAATATATTCGTTATAATTAGATTAACCGAATACATGCTATAAATATGTGACATGTACACATGTGTACATTGTGTACGTGTGTGTTGCAGAAAATATGAAACATGTATCCATTAAACATTTCCAAACCTAAAAATATATTATTTTAAAGTAAAATTATGGGAGTAAGATGAAGGATAAAATGTGTAAATGTAGAACTACTTACAACTTATTACATTTTTTTAAACAGTTGATATCAGGACTCAAATTACCATGGAGTTTATATTATACTGGGCACTTTAAATATAATGAAATAATTATTTTAAATGCTAACATTTTGAGTATGCTTGAAATTATACTTTTCAAGTATTTAGGCATTATGAACATTTAAAACTATTTTGCAAAATTATCTTTGAGGGAGAGGGAGGTTGTATTCAAAAGATATGTATGAAGATATTCATTGTAAGAAATATAAAGAGATTTATTATGAGAAATTGGCTCACTAAATTATAAAGGTTGAGAAGTCTCACTATCTGTTTGCAGCCTGAAAATCCGGGAATGCATCAGGTCTAATTTAATCTGAATCCAAAGTGTTGAGAATCACATGATCCCATGGTATAGATTCCAGGTCAGATCTGAATGCCTGAGAACCAGGAGGACCAGGGTCAGGTAAAGACCAACATCTCAGCTCAAGCAAAAGCAATGAATTTTTTCTATCCTCCCCCTTTTGTTCTATCCAGGCCCTCAGTGGATTTGATGATGGGGAGGACAACTACTTCACTCAATGTACCGATTCAAATGCTCGCCTCATCTGGAAACACCCCCATGAACACATTCCGAAATCACACTCACCCTGGGCACCCCATGGCCCACTCTAGTTGACACATAAAGTTAACCATCAAATATATTTGATCAAACATAAATAAACAAATATATTTGAAGACCTCTGGCTTACACTATATAAAAAGAATGCATGATCTTCCACCCTTCCAAACCTCCACACCCCACCAGAGTAACTGGCAGAAATACAGCTCTGCCTCCTTCTTACCTCTTCTGAAACTTCTACAATTTCTTACTGTCTTATGAGGAAGTCAAAATCTTCATCAGAATTTACAGTCCCTTCAAATCCTCCCACATCCCGTTCCTGCCTTTGCTTCTGCAATTTCTTCACACAGGGCCACTGGCCATGGGAATGACCTTCAACACATCCTCTCCTCTTACTGTGTACACCTTTGGCATTAGGAGCCCTCCCCCTAGATTGCCATCGTCTTCATTCCCATCCTATTCAAGTCTCTGTTGAAATGTGACATTTCCAGAGGGGTCTTCCTAAATCATCTTATCTAAAATAACACCCTTGTCTCTATCACCTCTGATCACTCACCTTTCTTTATTATCAATCACAGCACTTTACCCTGCCTGTTATTATATTAAATATCTTTCTTTAAAATGCCTTTTTTTCCTCCAGTAGGCTATAATTTCCATGAAGGCAGCAACTTGGTCCTACTTTTTCATTCTTATATCCCCATTGCCTGAATGGGCACATTATAGACACCAAGTAAACATTTTATATAAATGCATACATGAATGAGAAAGTATCATATTTGATTCTGGATCCCAAGCACAGTTTAATTTTGCAACAAATGTATGTTGACCCGAATACATTACAAAAGGCTGTGTTATTATTTATAAGAGCAAGGTCTAGTCTCCTTATCTGCAGATATGTCAGCAAATAATAGGTGACTTTATTTCTAAAAGCAGCGAAGTTACGAATGAGAACTTTAGATGATCAAATTCCCTTTAAATTCTCTGACGTTATGATAATTTAAGATAGACATATGCATTAAAAAATAATCACCTTGTACAATCCATGAGTTTCTATTTTTTCAAAGACATCTTCCCCACAGAAACCACTTGGAGATGTCAAGTCTCAAATGAAAAGAAAAAACTATTGAAATTTTTCCCCAAATTCATCATTAATTTCTTCCACACGACTTATTTTTAGAAATCTCTTAGGTAGAAAGTGTCACTTTCTGCTCTTTACCAATGCCAGTTTCATTGCTGTGTGTGGTGAAGAGACTTGGAAAAGAAGTTAACTGTCCCCAAGTGGTTGCAGGAAAATTGCTTTGCTGTCTGCCTTCTCTGGCAGGATAAAGTTAACACCTAGACCCATGTTTGTTTATTCTGAACTGTGTGATTCAGAATTTTCTCAAAGGTGGAAAGGCGATACATGTTATAATTAGCAGAGATGACTTTATCGGATAAATGGATAAACCCACATACACAAGGTGAGGGACTAGGAATTCGAGAGTCATCATTGACAAAATTACCAAGATGGGACGTTTCCTAAATCAGTTCATCCAGGCCTGTTTCTGGATGTTTCCCAGGCACAACCAGTTTCCACTCAGTTCTGTCCTGTTTTCTGATTGCCCCTTTAGACTGGTGTCCGGGGCCATCTCTGTGATTGCCCTGAGTCATTTCTAAATAAATACTCAGGCAGTTTCAAGGGGATTGGCTTCCCATGATCAGCTAAACAGAATTTTTCAAGGAGCAGAAGAGTTTACAGCAAAATCAATATGGTATAAATAAAGTTATCCTAGCAGGAGACGAACAAGTAGAGATGCTCTTGTCATGTTATGGATCTTATGATACTTCCCAGATCTGTGTCTTGGTTGATGATTACTTCTGACAGAAGTATTTGTCCAGAGCACCTACTTTGTTCATTGCATGAATGCTAAAGCCATTTTATATGAGTTGGGGTACAAAGCTTTCCTGTGACCTCCATGGAGGGCACTTGTCACTCAAGGAAAAGCACTGATTTCTATAAAAAGCTTGAATTGCACAGAAGGGCTAGGAAAGTCTTCTTTAATGTGATAGCGTAGGATTTTCAGTGAGTATTTGAGAGGGAAAGCTAAAAACTGGCTAAAGAATGCGTTATTTCCAAGATTTGGGTATGGCTGTGGGACAAGGAGGCTCTAACTGATGTGCTAAAAACAGTTTTCTCTTTCACTTCTCCTTCTGGAATGTGCCCCTTTTATTTTGTCATTCTTGGCTTGGCTCCCCACTTCTCAGGCCTCCTCTGTCGTTTCATTCTGCCTGAGTATTTCCTTTCCAATATTTTGGCTGAATGTTCAGCTTTGTTAGCAGAAATGCAAAGTGAGCGCTTTGAAGCATTACCCAATAAAATCCAATTTTAAACAGTTAGAGCTACAACTTCCCCCATCCTCTGGGAAATGAGCCTTCAGTTTCTTTATGCTTCAGGCAGAAATGCTAGAGCCAGAATTGTCACTCAGGCCAGAGTCTTGCCAAGACCGTCAGATAAGCCACCTGGCGAGGTCTGGCAGGCCACATTTAAAAGGGGACTTCTTGGAAAGATGAAACTGCCTTTTGAAATTGTTAAGCATCGGTGACTTTTCTATAGTATTGGCTAAATCATCAGTGGGGAGTACATCTGAAGGTCTGAACATATGTATTCTTTGAAAGAACTCACATTTCCTTAAGTGGGCAATAAAAAACTTTTGAGAGCGATGCAAACAACATTAAAGTCTTAAGAAAACTTTCCCTTTCATAAGAATGCCCGTTTAATAAATATTTAGACTAAGTTTTAAAACCTACCCTTGAGGCTAACAATACCAGTTATCACATACAACCTGATTGTTATAACTTCTTCTGGGGAGACAAATACTACTATATCCACTTGACAAATAAAGAAACAAAGATCTTAAAGGAAACATCTATAGTCAGCAACTTAGAATTTAAACTTTAGATAAAACTCTCCCTTGACATTGAAGCCGTGTTGCTATTACATAATGAATTACATAAATGAATCAGGAATGGGATGGCTTTTTTCTTGCTCTCTTTTTATCCTTTTATTTGATTTCCTGGCTATAGATAAGTAAGAATGTTTTAAAAAATGGAACGTGATCTGTAAATATCTGAATAGGCAGTTTACAAATATTCTATATGCAATCATCCCAATGAGCTGTAATTGCTCTCCAGATCCTTGGACTTAATTTCATTTCTGTACCATAGTAAGGGTGAAAAATTGACTTGATTTATTTTCCTATTTAACTTAGCCTTCCCAAAATGTTGTAAACAATTATGACCTTTCTCTAACTCCTTTCCCTCATCACCTCTTCTGTGGAACTAGAGTACAATCTCCTTAAAGATGTTTCCAATTTTTAATTATCCACAGACCCACTCTGAACAAAAGTATGAGATTCCGGTTACTTAATTATATCCACATATAATTAATCCACATATAACAAATACAAGCGGTCTTAACTCACTAGGAGATTTTGGGTAGAATCAGGAGAGAAAATATTTTTGGTTATGAAATAATGGAAGACAGAGAAGCATAATTTGTCAATGGGATGAAATCAGGGCTACCATGAGCCCATATGGGCATCTTTGTAAGAATTAGAAACAGACCCCTCTCTGAGGGGCGCTGTGGAACTTGGCCCCTTCCTGTACCCTCGACCCAATGAACGACTTATCCTGGGAGAAATGGTAATGGACTCCCCCTTCCCCGCCAAATGAACGCATTTTAAAATAAATAACAATTAGAATTTACATCTGTTTTCAATAAGTATTTATCAGTGCTTATTACAAGAGAGATAGTGTTCTAGGCTCTGGGATTGTGAATACAGCACATGTGAATAAAGCAAAATCTTTTAATTCATGATATGCATGTGTTCTTAAGAGAGATGGAAAATAAACAAATAAATATAATATGGTAGTTCTCATCCATGCAATAAAGAAGAATGAGGTATAGGGTAGAGAAAGAGAAAACAGGCAGTCTAGGGATTTGGGTGTGCTATTTATTGTCAAATTGTCAGGGAAGTATCCATGAGAAAGTACCATTAGGCTAGAGGCAATTAGGGAGTGTCCAGGTTGGGGGTCTCTGCAGGCCAGGTAAAGGAAGCAAACTGTGAGGACACTGAACTGGGAGCTCTGTGTTTATGGGAAGAACTGCAAGGAGGCTGTGAGGCAGGAGCAAAATGGCAAAGATGGTAGGAAACAGGACAGAGAGGTAACTGGAGCTAAGTTGAAGAGACAATAGTGGTTAGAGCATTGGGTTAAGTTCTGAGTGAGAAGAAAACCTATTGGAGAATATTGAAAAGAGGAATTCTGTGATATAATATGGCCATTGAAAGAATCATAGAGGGGAATGGACTAATGGGGCATGAGGGCAGCAGGAAGGACAACGTGGAGACCACACAGAGATCCTGGGAGGAATGTCAGTATTTTAAGGGAGCAATACTGGTGGAGGTGCTTGGAGAGACTACATTGCTTTCTCTCATCCATGAAGCCTCTTTAGATCAGACCAGTGATATGCTGGAGCTGGTTTGTACAGCTAGCTCCAGAGACAATTCTTAATTTTTCAGGAATGCTACAAGTCTACTGTTAAACACAGCCATTATGAAAAAAATCGTATAAACTTACAGTGTAAAATATTATATTAGAAAGATAATCAATATTAAAAATGCATCACATCCTAATTATGTCTCTCATTTACTGTCACCTGTATCTTTAGGTTTTTTTTTTAATCTATTGTATCCGTATGGTAAAAATACCATGTACTGGTGTACTACTTGCACATCTCTTCCCAACTCTGTACAGAGTGACATCATGTCAGTAAATTAAAATTAGCCATGGTGATAAGGAAAATGTGGTAATTTATGTACAATGGAATATTAGTTAGCTTAAAAAAAGAAGGAAGTTCTGCTATTTGCAACAATATGGATGAACCTGGAAAGCATTATGCTACATGAAATAAGGCAGCCATAGAAGGACAAACATTATATTATACCACTTACAGGAAGAATCTAAATAGCCATACTCATAAAACAGAAAGTAAGTAGTGATTTCCCGAGTCTGAGGGGAGAGAAAAACAGAAAGGTATTTGTCAAAGGGTACAAAGGTTCAGTTAAAAAAGATTAATAAGCCCTAGAGATCTACTATCAGCATAGAGCCATAGTTAACAATATTGTAGTGTATACCCACAAATTTGCTAAAAGGATAGAACTTACGTTAAGCTTTCTTATTACACAAAATAATGATAATAATAATAACTATAAAGGATGGAAGAAAAATTTTGCAGGTGATGGATATGTTTATGGTGTAGATTCTGCTCATGATTTCATGGGTGTATATTTATCTCCAAACTTAACAAGTTGTATGTATTAAAATTATAGTTTTTGAGATCCCTGGGTGGCTCAGCGGTTTAGCGCCTGCCTTTGGCCCAGGGCGTGATCCTGGAGTCCCGGGATCAAGTCCTGCATCTGGCTCCCTGCATGGGGACTGTTTCTCCCTCTGCCTGTGTCTCTGCCTCTGTGTGTGTGTGTGTGTGTGTGTGTGTCTCATGAATAAATAAATGAAATCTTTTAAAAAAATAAATAAAATCATAGTTTTTTTATGTGCCAATAAAGTGCTTTTAAGAACTGTCCATGATGGGTGTATTTACCCCATGTAAACACTAAATATCAAAGATTGATTTATTGTTTTGCTGATTGTTTAAACTAAAAGTGATGGAGAAATGTTAATAATGCATATTTAATTTAAAAATGTGCCATGTCAAGTGCTGAAGTTAAATGAAATTTCAGTTTAATGAATATAATTTTTTCAAGAGTAACAAATACTCTTGATTTACTCACCAGTAAATCACAAATTTAATTACAATATTTTGGGGGAAAATTAGTGGGTTCAGTGCAATTCCATATGTAAAATCATGGTTAAGTTTCAACTTTACATTGGCTACAGATATGAGTTTGGGGAAGATTTTCTTCAAAAATCAATTGGTTATTTGTATGGAAGTTATAAAAACTGGTAGTGTTTGTTGATTTCATTATTATTTGTATATTTTTTGCTACACATTCTTATATCAGTAAAATTTATAATAAATATGTGTACATATACACACATTATTTTTGTGAGCTGATTGTACCAATCAACCTCTGGATAAGGCTCCCCTATGTTGGCATTTGGAGTTTGAAAATTAAGCACACAAAGTATACATGATCATCAAAATTCAGAAAAATCTCATAATGTGGGGCAAATCTTCACTTAATGGTAAGCAGCAAGCACCCAAAGAATGACACTGAGAAAGCATCCTCCTCAGCCAAATACAACCCACTGTAAGAGCAAATATAAGCTTCACTCACTTCTTCTACATAAATTAAGCTCAATACCACATGCTTTTTTTTTTTAAGATTTTATTTATTCATTCATGAGAGACACAGAGAGAAGGTAGAGACATAGGCAGGCTCCTTGCAGAGATCCTGATGCGGGACTCGATCCCAAAACTCTGGAATCACACCCTGGGTCAAAGGCAGACGCTCAACCTCTGAGCCACCCAGGCAGCCCACCACATGCTTTTTAAATGAAAATACTTCTCAGTGTAAACCATGGAACATATTCACATAGCACCATCACATGATAGTTTTTTCACATGCTTTGTTCACCAAGAAATCAGCCATAGATATCGCCTGTTGAATTGTTAGCATTTTGATCTTCTGCAACATTTTGTCACACAGAATGAGAACATGTTTAAAGGGTTACACTAATTTCATGATAAATCATACTGCATTTTGTCTTGATTCAATACTGAATGAAGTAAATGTACTAACTCACCTTTTCACTGACCCCTTCTATACTATATTTCAAAGAATTTCCCAGTGGATGGAAGCAATTCTCTCCCAATCCACTAAAACCTTTTTTCTTTTTAAAATATACCCTTGATATACCATGGGATGACACCAATGGTATACCTTTCTAATGATGACATTTAAAATATTTGACATTTGGCAAATTAGAACCTTCTCTCTATCTTGAAACAAAATATAACAATCCACTAGCAAAGTCAAAAACAGATTATTAATACTCATGATTGCACCCACTTAAGTTGCCTACTTAAGTTGCCCACTTAAGACTTAAAGAGAAACAACAATTTATGATCCATTATTGTGAACCACAAATCATGGTTGCCGACTTCAGTGGTTGGGGAAAAAAACAATGATAGGAATAATCGAAAGCAGATAATCCAAATTGTATCCACTTGACATTAAAAGTTGTATTTCTTTCTGCCCCTATTTTTGGAAGTGCTGTGTGTGTTTTGTACCTTTCCCCAACATCTCCCAAAACCTGGACTCTTTATGTCAGGAGGAGGGACCTTTCCAAGATACCAGACTTTCAGGATTAATACTTGGACAGTACCTGGTAATCATCCCTGATACACTAGGATGGTTGGTCACCCTACTCTAGGTAGAGATCCAAAAGGAAGTTAAAATACAGATCATATAAAAGAAAGGGGGAGACTAGGATACAGTGGCTGTAAAGTCATGACAGAGTGAGATCACCCAATATTTGTGAACAGGGTAGAAAAATGGTAAAAGAATAAATAAAATATATATCAGAGCAAGCTGAGAAAAAGAAGCTAATTTAATAAATTAAAGTTAGAGAGGTAAGAAAGGAACCAGGGAACAGATAAGTAAAATTTTAGTTAAGTTCTATCTTGTGAATGGCAACTTGAAGATTATTCTGTGAGCTGTATCTTTGGTTGGTGTAATGATCTGTTTGAAATCTTAGATGCAGTTTCTAAGAAATTTTCATTTTGAAAGCTCACTTACATTGAAAAATATACTTAAGAATATTGATACAAATACTTTTGTTTAAAAAAAATCCATAGGGATCCCTGGGTGGCGCAGCGGTTTGGCGCCTGCCTTTGGCCCAGGGCGTGATCCTGGAGACCCGGGATCGAATCCCACGTCAGGCTCCCGGTGCATGGAGCCTGCTTCTCCCTCTGCCTGTGTCTCTGCCTCTCTCTCTCTCTGTGTGACTATCATAAATAAATAAAAAATTAAAAAAAAAATTTAAAAAAATAAAAAAAATAAAAAAAATCCATATATCAGCCCTGACATTTTTTTTGAGTGGTGTTGAAATTACATTTCCTCTGTTTGCCCTGTTCCATGTGTGTATTTTAAAACTGTATGTGAAAAAATTCATTCAGAGTGGTGGTAGGAAGATACAATAATTACCATAAGTGACTCATTCCAGCAGTGGAAAGTGGAAAAATAAATTTAAACACCAATTATGTACTTTGTAAAGTGAAACAGCTCCTTCGTATATAGACTGGCTAACTGGGGATTTAGACAATGTTTACAAATTACTGGGTGTACTACCATAACTCTTACAAATTCCACTTTCCTGGAAAAGGAGATCATACTTAAAGTCACATAATAAGGCCATTGGAGAAATGTAGAAACTATCATAGATGCTCTGTATAATAATATCAAAGCCATGTATTTTGGCATTTACCTTTTTCTCTCATTTCAGGAGATGATTAAAGACTGAAAATGGGTTATTAAAACATCATAATTTTTTTCATAGATACCCACAAACACTTAAAAATAGCCAAAACTAATCTCCAGAATTTTTAGACACTTACAGTTGTTTTTTAAGCTCATAATGAAAAGTCAATCTAAAATAAACCGAATCATGCCTTATACATTGGAAACATTTCCAAAAACCTCATCTTTCTCTACCACAATTATAGGCATGAAAAATCCCTGCAAGTGATGAAAACTGAGGAAGGCCAGGGACTGCAATTCATAGGTGAGATTCTCAGGTCTTCACTGCCTCATTATTAACTAACCCACTGGCCTCAGCCCACAGAACTTACCTTTTTTTTTTTTTTTCTTTAATTGCAAATTGCCCTATTTATTTACCTTGCTAGAATGTAGGCTCACGTGGCAGGATCTGGTGTGTCATTCACTGATTATCCCAAGAGGTACCTGTAGGGTTTCAATAATTATTGTTGTGTAAATGATACCAGATAAAACAAACAATAGGTTTCAATAATTATTGTTGTGTAAATGATACCAGATAAAACAAACAAACAGTGTAGTATGAATGGTGGTCTGGCTTAGGTCCCTCCTGACTGAAAGTCCTGAGCAGTGGGTTTTGGGGGGTTTTGGGGGGTACAGCAGGAGAGTCATCCTACTTTCTGAACACCAGGCTTCCAAAGGGAGCTGCTGCTGCCAAGGTCCTTGTCAGCATCTCCCTGTGCCTAGCAGCTCTTTACAAGGTGTCCTCAAGTTGTTGTCAGAGCCTATGAGCTCCCTTCTGACCTTTATTCATACCATCCACTCCACCCAAGAACTCCTTCCCTCTTCTGACTTCTTGGCTTTCCACACATTTTCCACACCTGTAATGTATGAGAATTTCCCAGCCTCCATCACCAACAAAACTCCTTTCTTTCCTCAGCACTAAGAAAAAACAAAACAAAAAAACAAACAAACAAAAAAAACATCTAGACTTGGAGGCCAGAGAATTTGAAGAGACTTGAAACTCTGACTACAAAGGGTGGTATTTCCAACATATTATGTCAAAGAAAATTTTAGGGGAAGGGAGGGGTTAGGACCACCTGGGTCCCCAATCATAGTCAATCATCTCGTTTCTTTGGAATAAGGAACCCTGAGTTACAATTAGTCAATATCAGATGACAATATCAATCTGTTTATAAGCTGGATTCTGCTTTTACAGTAGTCTCTCATGTCATTCTAGTCACAATTTCCTATACTTCCTCCTTTCTCATACTGCGTAAAATTGCAAGCCCCCATTCTTCTCTCCTGCTTCCTTAACATCATCTAAGGTATTTTTGTCAGATATGTATTTTATGCATTTATCTTGTTCATTATCTCCCCTATTCCAACTCTATGAAGCTTCTGCTGCTGCTTTCTTACTCAGGATCTAGAACAGCACCTGAGACATAGCAAATGTTCAGTAATTGTGTATTGACTGAAATAATAAAAAATGTAATTGACAATTACCTTCTCCATGTATAAGCTATTGTGATAGATCTCTTCATACACACTGTGATGTAATGATTTACAGCATTGAACTATGATTGACAGGCTAACTCTCACTTCCTTACTTCCACAGCACTTGCTCATGGATATTGTCCAGAAATTCACATCCCTGAATTCTTCCTTCATCTCCAAACTAAGAGTCCAGTATATTCTTTCTTCCTTCCTTGTTCAGCTTGAACCCTCACAATTCTTCGTGTCCAATTTCCACTCCCTAGTTCACTAAACCCTGATAATCTAGACTTTCTATCACACTGTAGTTTTCCAAACCTACATCATTGTATCTATCCTGAACCCCTAAGAAAAATCACCATGAGAGAAAATATGACTGTGTGAATGCTCTTACAATATTGTGGCTGTGAACTTCAGCTGAGACATCAATGCTGCTTAGCAGATTTGTTCCTGATGTTCTCCTGTTCTCTACTCTTCTACATGGACAATTACAAATATTTACACATCAAACCTCCCACTTTTCCCTGATCTCTTCACTTTTCCTTAAGGAAATGCCTAATCTCATATCTGGAAGGGAAAAGGGAAGCTATTAGATGTGTTTTTTTTTTTTTTTAATTTTCACCTACCCTCACAAAGTTCTTTCTCCGTACACCCTTGCTTTACATTCCCACATGGGGTAGACTGGTTGTCTTCTCAGTTACTGACCAAATAACCCATGTAACAGGTTGAGTCTCAAGGGGCTGTGCAAAGACAGTAGTTTCTACTTCACATCGCCCTGAATAGAGAGGATGCTAATTTAACTGTTGACATATAATGCCATTATGACATGTTTTATAATTAGAAAAAATTCTAATATTCTCTATATCTGAAGCATCATCTTCAAAAAACCAATGTGATAAACAATGATATCCAAATTCGTCATTTTAATTTAACAAATTATTCTAAGACCAAAAACTATATTCTTATCCTTTGCTCCACTTTGAAAATTTGATCCCAAAATAATAATTAGAGAACTAGATAGAGTCAGGTAATATGTACACATATATAAATTACATCAGAAAACTGTAACTAACCTAAATATTTCTCCACAGAAGGATTAAATAAATTATAATAAATTTATATAATAAGGTTTTTATACAATGATTAGGTGATATATTAAAAGATTTTTAATGACATGAAAATGATCACAATGTAATGTTCCTTTGAAAAATAAGTTATATAAAACTACATGTAGAATTTAACAGTGTTTTAAGTATATATATATTCAAGAGAAATACTCCAAAATATTAAGTAAGTTTATCTCTTAGTGATGAGATTATAGAGAATTTTCATTTTATTCTTTATGTACAATAGTATTTCAACAAAAATAATAAGTGGTATATTTTTAAAGTGTATTATGAGGCATACATGTTTTGACTTTCCATTTTGGAAGATATATACATATATATTTACACATATGTGTGTGTGTGTATAATCTATATCAATAGCTATTAAGAGCACTTTGGCTCGTTAATACCAATTAACAAATTGGTATTAACAAATTGTATATCATCTGAAAGTATGAGAAAAAAAATAAGGATATTTTAAAGAAACTAAAAATGGATTAAGAAAGCTGACAGGGAGTTCAATATTCTGGCATCAAGACTGCTTATTTTCATAAAATGCAATTTTTAAATTTTCACTTTCCTCTGTTCACATAAACTGATAAATCTCATTCAGTCCTGCCTGCATTGGTTTCATGATCAAAACAGGCATTCCCAGTTCCTCATGAAGGGGCTTTTTAAGCAGACCTACCACAAAAGCTTTTCCTCTTAATCTCCCCATTTTGACATAAGTAAATAATAACCATCCTTCCACCCCAAACCAGCTCTCATTCAAATGGGTATTAAAATCTCTTTTGGAAATATATTAATGCTCTGGCTCTAAGATATCTTAGGGAAAGTGCTATAGTGTAAAGTCTGAAAAATCAGAAATCCACCTCTGTTTTGCATGTGGGAGGCAGATGAGACAATCATTTATTGTGGAGAAAAAAGGTATGCTCTATTGGGCTGTTACAAAAGCTGTAATTTTATTTTGAAGTTCTCAAGTTTTGTTCTCCTGGTTTATGGTTTTTATGCTAAAATTATGGCTTTGTAATGGGTTGTGAGGCATACTTTATGCACTATCATAATTATAAGCTATTACAGTTCATTCTTTGTATCAGGATGGTTTTATGGACATTTAAATGAAGTTTCTGACAATGACGCTCCGGCTCTAATAGTATTACATTATGGCTACACCTGGTGGTATGCAGTCTCTCGGTTTTTCTATTATAAACCATTGTGGGGAGGATGGTGGGATTTAAAATCTCAGCTGCTTGCTTCATACTGCGCTCCAGCAGGACAAGTAGATTTATCAATCCATTTGTATTTAAATAACTTCTATGCTTTTTGCCTCACCAAACTACAAAACCATCAAAGAGAAAAATAACTCTGGTGGGTTCAAGTTCTTTTTGCCAAGGAAGACACCTGAAAGTTTGAAAACATAAAGCAGTGTGAGTCACTCATCCTTCTCCCTTAACATGGAAGAGCAGCCTCGACATCTTGTTGCTTACTTTCTCTAATATGTTTACATTTTGGAAATGATCCGTTAGCATGTGCCATATATATATATATATATATATATATATATATATATATTTCTGATATTTATTATGCTTCTGGTAACTTATTTCTTATTTAAAGGCTGTTGAAGATAGGCACCTTATTCACAATCTTCTACAGTTCAGCATTCTATGAGAATATATTTTTCCCGCTGCAGTGTTGGCTGAGTAGACTCTCAGATAAAGTGTAATTAATAATTTTAAACATCCTATGTGGCAGTAGAGCCTTATTTTGGATGATAAAGTAGCCAAGGTTTCAATAGCATTGTAAAGGAATTCCATTGAAGTTGACTTAGAATTGCATAACAATATGAAAATGAAATTAAGTACTGACTGCCAAGTTTCCACTTCAAATGACCTTCAAAAAAAAAAGAAGAAAATCCAATTGAGGAAAAAAAATGCACTAACACATTATGTGCCCCTACAAAGCAAAAATACGAGAAGAAGCACTTACTTAGGGCTCCTGTAGCCCCTTAATTTAGACCCTATTATGCATAGGAATTAGAGCCCATATGGTCTTCTATCAAACCGTTCCACACCACTGGGAAAGTATTTATTTCATCAATGTGAGCTAAGTATTTTTAAATCATTACTGAGAAAATGCAGTCTTCTAAAAAAACATAATGTATTCTTTAAAAAGAAGTCAACAGTATCATAAAAACATCTCGTCCATATTTGGTTGTAGAATCTGTTTGGCTTCCCATCTAAAGGACTCCCAGTTCTTGCATATTTTAACACATACATAAAGCTGTAAATAGGGGGGTTGCAGTCTGTTTTCACTCAATGCTTTAGAATTCACTAATGAAGAGGAGAATGAGGAACTACAAATATATAAGCAGCCCTCAGTGGATGAAGAAATGAATCCTACCAGATTGATAATTGCCCAGTAAGACTCGAATCACAGACACCTGACCTAACTCTGTCTTGCAACACAGGAAGTACGAGTGATGTAAGCTTTTTTTTCCCAGGGAATTATTGCATTGTAATTATCCACATCATAAAAATGAATCAGTTGCAAAATTTCGGACATTGAAAGAATCATTTTACTGATTTCATGCTAGAGGAAGTAGCTGGCTAATTGCTTGTCCATAAGCGTTGAATTGGTGGTTGAGGTTATATTCATATTAAAGCTCTCTTTTGCTGTTTACATAGTCCAAGTGAATCTCAAGAAAATTTCCTATGTATACCTCTAAAAGAACACTCAGCACTTTCAACCAATTAGGCACAGTATTTCTGGGCAGTTATTCTTGTTGATTATGTTGGTTCATGTGTGAAAAGTGAAGGATAAGACCTGTGAATCGAATTGTGCTATTCTAACCTCTACTTGAGTTTACACATCACAGAAACTGTCAGGCTGATACTGAGAAAGGAAGGGCAATTTCTTTGCATAGAGTTGCTTGGGTAAGCTTAGAAAGCATACCCAGAGTACAAACAACACTAGTCAAAAAAACAGAAAAGTCTAAAAATATCAAGAGTAAAATCATTCCACTATCTACCACCAGAAATATTTATAAGGGCTGGTCCATTGTTTCCCTATGCATTAACTGTGAATATGCTTCCAGAATTATATAATATTAGGAAATCTGCACTGCCAAATAGTGTTTCCCAGCTTCTCTGATAGGAACCAACTGGGGAGCTTATTAAAACAAATAAACAAAAAGCAAATTTCAGGGTCACTCACTTGGAGATTCTCAGACTCTGTTTATCTATTGTGTTTTAATAAGCTCCCCCTTCCCCGTGCCCCATGATTCTTACCATCTGAGAAGTTTGAGCAAAGTTATTCAAAGCTACTGATGAGGAAAATGCAGGCTAATAGCTTTCAATATCTGTAAAGCACAATGAAAATTTAAATGATTAATTTTTTCTTAAAAGTAAGTAGTCATACTAAATTTAATATTAAGATTCTATACTAGACACCTCTGTACAGTGATAAAATTCCATTAGCTAATATTTCAAGGTCTTTGCTGAAAAAAACTGTAGCATTCTCACATTTCAAATTATTTAAAAGAAGGAATGCAATTTATGTTTTTCATTTGAAGGAGAAAATATCCAAATTATTCATTTTAACAAGTATATATTTTAAAATATATTACCAAGTAATTGATATTACTTGAAGAAAATTTAGGCATAATGAAAAGAGGAAAAGTCATTTATAATCATTTTTCCTCAAATTAACTATTAACATTTCCTTAAACATGTTTCTAGATATTTTGTAGTCATAGAATCTTGATTATAATTAGTTTCTCAACAAATCTCGTCTTTTTTTCTTCTCATATGATTAGAGAATGGGAAAAGGGTATTTTCACTACTAGCAGGATAAATCAATGGGAAATAGGGAATTAATACTATTTTGGTGGTCTATCTCTTCTTCACATCATTTTCATACAATGTATGTAAGAACATGTACTTTTCATTCTTTAAATCCTGGTTTCAACCACCAGCTAATCTCAGTTTATCTTTACAATGGCTAAAAAGGAATATAAGAGGATCACACTTGCTTTTTAAATTTATATTCCTGATAATACCCCCACAGAGGCTATTGTTTGGAATAAAGCAGCCACAAAGTTGGTCATCTCTGCCTTGATCGATGTCTTTCTTCTAATTGGAATAATTATTATCAATGAGGACCCCAGAGAAATCAACAAACCCCTGAACATGTCACTGTGTAAGGCATAAGCACACCAAAGCTCTTCTAGGGTCAGAGATATAATTTAATAAACCAAATTATCAATGGGCCTTCTGAGAAACAGAAATTACTTGGAAAATAAGCATTTTCCACCTTTTCAATGAGGAAAGATAACTATCTTTACTAATTTTACTATGAAAAGCCTCTTTTAAAAATTTTATTGACAAAAAAACTGACAAATATGCTTGTATATATTTATAGTGTACAACATGATGATTTGATATACATAAACAATGAGGAATGATTACCAAAATCAAGACGATTAACACATCCATCATCTCACATAGTTAACACCGTGGGTGGGGGGTATTATGAGAATGCTTAAGATCTACTCTCAGCAACTTTAAAGTATAAAATATCATATTAACTATTGTCACCATGCTGTACAGAACTTATTCTTCTTATAAATGAAAATGTAAACCTTTGAACTATATCACTCTATTTTTGCCTTCCCTTAGCCCCTAGAAACCACCATTCTATTCTTTTTCTATGAATCAGGAGGGGTTTTTTGTGTGTGTTTTGTTTTTGCTTGTGTTGTTGTTTTGCTTGCTTGTCTTCCAGATTCATCCATGTTGTCATAAGTGGCAAAAAAAAAAAAATTGTCACACAATATTTTATCCATTCTTTTGCCAAAGGCATTTAGGTTGTTTCCATATCTTGGCTCTTATGAATAATGCTGTAATGATCATAGATTGCAGATATCTCTTTGAGATATTGATTTCAATTCCTTCAGATAGATATACACCCAGGAGTGGGAGTGCTGGATCATACGGTAGCCTGTTCCATGCCCCTCACCGTGTCATGCAGCCCTGAGTTTGTCTGTTGCATTCCTTGCAATAGTGCAGAGTAGTCAGGAATGGGCCTTTGGAGGGACAAATCAAGGAAGAGGCACCCAGCAATGACTTAAACACTTCATAATTGTGCTAGTCTTGAGTAATCAGTGTTTCTTATCCCAATCAGAAGTTTTATAGGTTATTAAGCCAGGGACATCTTGATTTTTTTTAAGATTTTATTTATCTATTAATAAGACACACACACACAGAGAGAGAGAGAGAGAGAGAGAGCGGCAGAGACACAGTCAGAGGGAGAAGCAGACTCCCTGCAAGGAGCCCGACGTGGGACTCGATCTCAGGTCCCCAGGATCACACCCTGGGCTGAAGGCTACCAAACCATTGAGCCACCTGGGCTGCCTGACACCTTGCTTCTAAAGCAGTTTTTGATTTGTTTGCATATTTGCTTGCTTGTGTATTTGTCACTCAGGAAATGTAATATGTGACTCTCTTAGGTCTTCTACCCTTATTTTTTCATATGTATATTCCTATTACTCCTTCTGATTCTTTTTCTGTCATAAATGGATTTCTTTTCATCACTTGCATCTCTTGCTTAGTGTCAACTCAGCTTTCTATTGCTTTTTTGGTGGAAGGAAGACTTAAAGATCTTCCCTACAACTTTGGACACTGTGTGTGTAGCCTGCTGTGAACATTTTAAGAGAAAATGGCCGATCTTTTTAGCCTTTCTCTGTTCTTTTCATCAACAATATTCCCCCAATACCTTGAATTTTATCAAGTGTTCTCTCTGGTAAATGTCTGTAAATTTATGTAAATGCCTACCAAGTTAAGGTGTACAACTTAAGGATGATGAAATCCTTGTAATATCATTGGAATATGAACTATAACAATAGTTTTGGGATGCTCATGTGGTTTTGTTGTTGTTGTTGTTGTTCTTGTTCTTGTTGTTTAAGAAGCAATGATCTCTCATGGAGGTGTTTCTGAGCCAAATAAGAATGTTCCAACAGTGACAGTAGATAGGACAACTGTCTGGAGATCCACCTTGCAGATGAGTTACTAAATTCTTATCTTTTAGAGAGGTCCTTGAAGTTTCATGAGCCCACCAGGTATTCCAGAGCCTGCCTGGGAATAGTAGTTCATTTGAGTAGAATGAGCTCTGCTGAAGAGAAAAATTTTTCCTATGCTCTTCAAAGATTCTCCTGGTTAGTCTAGGAATTAAATTGACATGAGATAGATTAATAGGAGAAAAATAAATTTAATTTTGTGTGTATGGGAACCTGACATACATGAGAGGTTCAAAGACAGGTAAAATGAAGTATATACGACATCCTGAACTAAAAAATGAGATAGGGGCCTGGGGCTTCAAAGGGTAGGAGGGTAATTCACAATGCAATAAGAATGACATTTGGTAATTAAATGTTTGCCTTGACATATGGATGGGTCACTCAGATAAAATTTACCCCTGGTAATAAGTCTTTTAGGGAAAGCCCTGCAATTTAGATTCTTCTAGGTAGTGAAGGGAGGGGCAAAAATTTCTCCTGAGCCCACAGGGTCTCTTTCCCTTCAGCTCAAAATAGTCCCCATGCTAAAGTGACATATTTTAGGGAAACTTGTTCTGAACTCCTTCAGCTCTAAACATCATTGTGGCTTACGTGTCCTTGTTGCTTTATCAACTTCAAATGAGCAAACAAAATTCAATGCCTGGGGGGGGCGGGGGAGGAGAATTGTACCCCAAACACATGTAAACTAGCACAGACATTAGGGGTAAGAGGGTTTTCCTGAATCAGAAATAGGCTAATATGCCTATTTTGACATTAGTTTATAAATAAGAAAATATATCCATAGAATCTAAATGGCCCAAAGTAAAGGAAGCTGTATTTCACACAAGAAGCAAAACAATAAGTAAAATAATTATCTGAAAAGTATGTAAACACTTTCAAAAAACACAAACCTATTTACATTTAATGATATAATAATTATCATCATTTCAGCTTGGGGATTGGGGAACCATAATAAAGGCTTTATTTATTAGCTGGATGAATAATTTTCTTTTCTACTTCTTTTAAAATGTAGAAACATGATCAGAAGAAATATAATTAGAAATCAGAGTGTCCAAATTTTAATGAAGTCTTGAGCAGTTCAGGTTTCTTTCCTACTTAAAAGTATTTTTAAAATGAAAGAGAAGAGAATTCAGAGATGACTTTCCGATATAATTAGCTTTTAACCTGTACTTCTGAAATCTTCTATGGTCTATTGAATATATTATGTAAGTGAATCAAGATAAATAATCTTTTTTCTATAAAAAAAGGGGGAGAGGGGCAAAATGCTTAGAAGTCTTGAAATGTGAATTATGCCAATTGGTCCTTAGGGAAATATCTGTCTTAGTTCAAACTGATCTCCTTGGGAAATAGTGAATCTCATTGCTTAATAAGCATAATGGGAACTTTATATAGTACAGAAGCTGTTGTCAAAGAGAATATGGACATGCTACAGATCTTTTAAAGTTATGATTTCTGACAGGAATGAAGACCATGCTGACTGGAGAAAAAAGTCTCTGTGAAACCACATTCTAATCTCTCTTCTTAAGACATAGCTGAATATTTGAAAACTAAACATTTTAAGTTCTCCCTAAAGAATACTATTCTAATTTTATAAAAATTACACTCTGACAAAGAAATGTAAAAACTAATAGAGATAAAGATGCAAACTCCTCTAAGGCTGAAAACAGTAACTTTAGTTTTGGAAAATCCTGGAAGTTTCAGGATCTTGCTTCATCAATTGGCTCAAAATAGACTCAGGGGATGACTTCTAAAGTCTTGAGTGAATAAAGCAGAAAAACTTTGTAAAATACACTATGATCCGGGGGAAAAAAAAAAAGCATTCCATTTGGACAAAGTAAGAGCTTTAGATACCTTGCTACTATAAATACTAGCCCAAAGGCATGAATTTTGTATCCACTTCATACTCTTCAAATCAAATCTATTTTGACTTGTACAGAAGTTGGAGCAAAGTGCAAAGGCAATAGAAATGTCATTGTGAGTTTTGTACATTATAATTTTTGCAGAAAGAGGCTTTTCAATTTCTCTTCCTCCACTTATCCTTGCAGAAATTTAAAGGGTATCTTTGGGGGACAAGAGCCAGAATAAGGAGTGCTAGAGACTCAGAGAACTCAATGCCCAGGAACAGAGGCATTTCTGTTCATGTACATGGACTGTATTACTAATTCTCAGAACAGACTCTGACAGCAGCTCCTGGGTGGCATAGTCAGTTAGGTGACAAGCTCAGGTCCCAATCTCTGGGTCGTGAGCCCCGTGCTGGGCTCTGCACTCAGCCCAGAGTCTGCTTAAGTTTCTCTCTCCCTCTGTCCCTCCCCACCTTCCTGCACTGGCTCACACACTCTTTCTAAAATAAATAAATAACCCTTTAAGGGAAAAAAAAAAAAGACAGACCCTGACAACCCATCCACTTTAGGTCTATGTGGTCAATAATTAACACATGCAATTGCCATTGTCAAGTGTTAGCGATACCTGCCGCTTTCAAAGATCTGTCCTGTGCATTATAAAGGTATCATTTAAATACATTTGTTTGCAAGGTATGCGACAAATAAATGACATGATATCCCTTTGTTGTTGTCTTTTAGATTTTATTTATTTATTTGAGAGTGAGAGTGCACAAGTGGAGGGAGGGGGAGAGGGAGAGGCAGAAGCAGACACCCCACTAAGCAGGGATCCCAAAGCAGGGCTCCATCCCAGGAACCTGAGCCAAAGGCAGATGCTTAACCACCTAAGCCACCCAGGCACCCAACCTGACATCCATTTGAACCAGTGTTGAGTCAGAAACCTGACCATGAAGCTGAGATCCTGAGTTACCCTGTCTCTCACCATCACATTTATTACCAATGCTAACCCTTGCCATCACCTTTTGAACAATGACACTATTAGCACACCTGGTTCTTGCCTTTTAGTTAATTCTCAGAACGCATTTCCCAAGGAACCACGTTTTTGTATATTTCTTTTATTATTCAGATGTTCATGCTTTAGATACATACTGAAACTCACTTGTACACTTTTAGTTACTTCACTTAATTCTGTGCCTTTTGGGGGTGTCAATGCATGAGTAATAAACGAAAGCAATGGTTTCATAACCATACTGGCCCAATTCCCAAACTCTATGGTTACCAGCTATGTGGCAGTGGGAAAACTGTTTATCATCTCTAAGCATCAGTTTGCTTTTCTAGAAAATAGGTATGATAGCATCTATCTCATAAGGTAAGTAATTGGATGGGTTATAAGATAATAACATATATAAACCACTTAACACGGTGCTTGGCACTTGGAGAGTACTCAATTTATATTTTTAAAAAATCTGCTTTTAGTACCTAAGCTACTCTCCAATAGAAAGAAGATTCACTGGGAAATGGTGTTAACTTTTCTACTTCACCACTGAAGTAGACATACAACACTTCAGATGGTTGAAGCTACAACACATTGATGAGAAAGCTACTCTGATGTGACTATGACCACAACTCCTCAATACAGACCCAGACCGGGTCAGGATTAGAAGACAAATGAGCTGAGTCATGCATGTACAGCAACAGATCCTGACTTTATTCACAATTTAGGTATTTCATTCAATATAAGGGTTTTTTGCATTAATTTTAGTTTTTTTAAACACTGAATTAAAATATTATGTATCTCAATTACTGATTTTTTTGGTGCCTCCTTAAACTGCATCTCCTAGGCTAATGCCTCTCTCACCTCACCTTGGTGCCAATACTGGCTCCCGAGTCTTCCGTCTCCTCTGTCTTCACATTTAGAATGGTGGGAGTCGTCTTTTCTCTCAAGCTGGCTTTCATCAGTGGATTATGATAGCACCCAGGGTCATTGCTGACTCTTCAGATTCACCATCAGCAATCATTAGCAAATTCTCCTGTGCTATGAAGTTGAATGTAATTTTAGCTCAGTTTATGGGCTTGGTATGAGGCAGTATCCCCGCCCATGCACACATTCCTGAACCCTACTGAGTTATGTAGCAGTGAAAAGGGACTCCCACCTAAGTCTCCAGGACATTCATGAGAAAGAAAGGGGGTCACTGATTTTTGACTCCCCAGAACATTGAAGAGTTGATCCAATAGCAAGTTACAAATTATTATCCCATATCTTATGAAAAACTGGACTCAGAATGATAATAAAAGTAATAAAATATCTAAATTCTGTCCTCAGAGAAGATTAGGCATTTGGAAGAACACTGACACAATATGTATATAATGCTTTCAATCCCTTAGCATTGTCATAATTCTGATTACCATCATTTCATGTTATCAGCCCCATTTGATAAGATTTTAAAAAATGAGCGACAGAGAGATTTCTTTATAAAGAATTTCCATAGAAATTCAAATCAAAGCCGTAAAATGCATTTACAGTGAGATTAACTTTTACATCTGTGTTTTTTTAGTCCTTTTCTCAGCCTCTGTAATTATATTGCCTGAGATGCTCTCCAATTTCCAACTTAAGAAGAATAAAGGGAATCATGAGGCTTTCACATGGCATGGGTTACAATACCCAGTCCTACCTGCAGACACCAATCTACTCTTGGTCAAGCCAAAGGCGTTCATACTGGTCAATTTATAGGGTAACCTACTGTCCTGGTTTCAGCACCAAAAGTCAGGCAACCCAGGGAAACCAGGCGGTTAGTCACCCTTGTCACTAACCAGAAATATCCTCCACATTGCAAATGCACATTGATTTTATTTTCTTACTGTTCTTCCTGGCTAATTCACTCTTTTAGTGATTTACACAAAATACAATGGTTTAATTTCAGCATTGATATTAAGAATCATCATTACTCTTGGCAAATACTTTGGACTTAGGAGAAGTGATGGGCCTTTGAAATACCAAAGACAATGGGAGAGGTGTGAAAAGTAACTTGTACTTCACTTGTCAGAAAACAATCAATAAATTAATGATGCAAAAAGTTAAAGACACTCTAAATATACATCGTGAAATTCTAATTATAAAACAACCTGCTTAAAACATACATTAGATCAGTTAATGTTGCAGGCTCTCTCCTCATTGCCTGTCTTGCAGGTTAAAACTCACACTCATTTATTCATTCATTTCACATTCATTGACCATCTCTTCTGTGCAATGAACTGTACAGTTGTTGAGACTATAAAGACAAGACAGTTCAGGTTTATGGCTCAGAAAGGGGGACTAATATAAATGAATTTGTGAAATACCGATGAAGAGGTGCCATAGCCAAAGTCTGTATAGCTGGAGAAAACAAAAAGGCAAGGGAAAAGTTGATTTCCAGGAATGTCTGTCCCAAATTGGCCAATACTTTCTGAATTTCGAAGTCTTTTCTAACACTGTGCCTATGAAGTACTCCCTCTGTTTCTGTGCATCTCAAAATTTTACATATCCTTCATAGCCAAATGGAAAAGTTCAGGAGGCATATCCCAACCTTCAGTCAAGATTTACTATCCATTTATCTAAAATTCCACAACAATTAAAATTTATTTTAGTATAACGTAGTTATGAATGCTTTTATGTTTGGGTTTATATATATTTATATACATATTATTTTATTTATTAGAGAGAGAGAAAGAAAGAGAGAGAGCATGTGATTAGGGAGAGGCAGAGAGTGTGAGAGAGAGAGAATCTTAAGCACTCAGGCACCCCTCGTTATATATTTTTTAGAAAGATAGTTACCTTACACTACAGACAAAATACATTATAAACATTTTAGAGTACTATGTAAAAATCAGCAGAAAAAATAGGCAATATTTCTTAATATGGAGACTTTTTGAAGCACTACAGCCATGAAAAAAGATCATGAAGACAAAGTATCAGTTATAATATCAGTTGCAGGGAAACCTGGGTGGCTCAGTGGATGAGCATCTGCCTTTGGCTCAGGGTGTGATCCTGGGGTCCTGCGATCGAGTCCTACATCAAGCTTCCCATGGGAAGCCTGCTCCTCCTCCTGCCTATGTCTTTGCCTCTCTCTGTGTCTTTCATGAATAAATAAAATCTTAAAAAAATACCAGCTGCATTTAACAAAAACCCAGTTTTTAAATTCAGCTTAAATTAATTTAAGCTGAAGAGGGGAATTTTTTATACATATATTGAGTGCAAGAGCAAGACTGCGGCTGGACCTTAGAAACAACTAGAAGCAGAGAGCTTCACCCTGTAAAGTTATTTTTCTATCTCTACTCTTCCCTCTGCATCTCTTTCATTCTTTTCCCCCATTTCTTTAATCAACACTGTGAAAGGCGGTGTGAGGACAGCTTCAAACTTTCAGTGTTATGGTTTGGACACCTGAAAAGAGATAGACTCACTTTCTCTTGTTCCTGTGACAAAAGTCCAAGAGAAACAATAGCATCTGTTGCTATCAGCTGTCACCATAGCATAACTAACATGGCCACTCCTGCCTCATCACAAGAATGGTACAGAAGCATGAGTGGGAAGCACTTTCCAAAAAGAAGAGAAAGAGTAACTATTTTCACCATAAAAAGATAGGTTGAATTACATAAAAATATAAAACTTTCATAATCAGAAAAAGAAGCCAAATAAAATTAAAGGCATAGCAAAACTTTCATAATTAGAAAAAAATGTTAAATAAAATTAAAGGCATAGCAAACTAGAAAAAATATCAGAAAGAATTATGGGAAGATAATTTTCTTCCTTAATACATAAATGCAAAAGATAAATATAGATACCCCATTCAAAATGGGCAAGGATGGTGGAAAGGGAGGTGGACGGGGGGTGAGGTGACTGGGTGAAGAGCAATGAGGGGGGCACTTGATGGGATGAGCACTGGGTGTTATGCTATATGTTGGCAAATTGAACTCCAATAAAAAAAATTTAAAAAATAAAAATAAAAATAAATAAAATAAAAATAAATTTATAAATGGGCAAGGATAAGAATGGGCAAAGGAACAAATACAATGAAATACAACAGGACATTTCAAGAAAATGTTCAGCTTCATTAATAGTCAATGAAATGTGAATGTAAATAACCATCAATTGCAAAGGTTTTGCCTAGGGAATTGATTTCTTTTTATTTACAATGCCTAAAAATTCAGAGAAATGTGCACTTTTATGTACTCATGGTAGGCATGTAAATTGATGCAATCTTTCTTGAGGATGATTGGGTAATATACATCAAAATCTTTAAAATTAACATATTACTAAACCATGAATTTCATATAAAAGAATTGAAGAAATATATAAAAGAGGAAATATTATTATTATTTTTTAAGATTTTATTTACTTATTCATAGAGACACACAGAGAGAGGCAGAGATACAGGCAGAGGGAGAAGCAGGCACCATGCAGGGAGCCTGACGTGGGACTCGATCCCAGGTCTCCAGGATCACACCCTGGGCTGCAGGCAGCACTATAAACCGCTGTGCCACCAGGGCTGCCTAGGAGGAAATATTTTTTCCACAAGGATATACCTACTGAAACATTTATCTTTGATAGTAAAGAACTGTAAATAAAGATGTCTAACAATAGAGCTTTCTAAATAAACTTTTGTTTTGAGATGGAACATTATGCATCACTAAAATTATATTTAATAAATATTAAATAACACTAAGAGAAAAAGCACAAAATACATTTTATATACAATATGGTTCTACTATAGATCCACATACTACACATACACAAAAAAAAAACATTAAAAGAAATTACAACTAAATTTTGATATTGTTACTCTGAGTGGTGGAGATTTAAATTATAGTTTTTTCTCCTTTTCTGTATATTCTAAATTTTTAATAATGCAATTAAGCTGCTTTCTTTTAAATTAGAAAAAATAAAGAAACTTCAAATTTTGAAATTAAAAAAAATTAAATAAAAAAATGACTAATTTTTAAGTCAATGAAGAAAAAATGCATTACTTTAAAAAAAATCTATAAAGTAACAAAAATGCAAAAACGTCTTTTAAAATGTGTGAAATACAGCCAAAGCTGTGTGAAGATATAAATATGCAAAACCAAATGCTTTAATAAATAAAAAATACAGATACACTTATAAATTTTCAACAGTTAAAATGAAAGAAAGTAAAACTTAAGTGTAAGAAGAGATACACAAATGTCACACCAGTAATATTCTTCAATTTTTCAAAAAGGGCTAACAAATTGATTTCTTGGCATTATCCTAAGAGAGGGGTTACTGCTGCCTTATACTAGATATTTTTCATGATTTTGCCTGACAAAATAGTATGAAAATCAATATACTTGACATGGAGGCTCATATTTTAAAAACTGGTAAGCTCAAAAGAACACTGATATAATTATATCATGGCTTATGCCTTTAATTCAAGTATGGCCAATGCAAAGTAAAACAGGGATGATGGATATTTAGAGATGAACACATTATGAGAAAACTCAACAAAAAACATAAAATTAAGTATTTAATTATAGTCCAGGAAGGCTAGTAGATGTAGATACACACAGAAAAATACAATCAATTACAATTACACCTGTTAATTATTCCGCAGTGAGGTTGGGGAATAATGCATAATCACTAAATAACCAAAAATACATATCATAAAAGATCAAACTCAACAGTCGAATAAAACCCTCTAAAATACATAGGAAAATATATTAATGTGTAACCTGTTTCTGAAAACTATAAAATAAAACTAATATATGTAAATATCTTGATATAAATGCCCATGTTCTTAGAAAGATGGGTGGTTTTTTATATTTCCAAAAAATAATTTGTCGATTTAATGATATTCTCAAAAGAATTTCAACAAATAAATAGGCAAAAATTTTTAAGAAAATCTTATATAAGAGATATTTATACAAGAGATATATAAGTAATTTAGGAAGGCGTGTCCATTTGCCCTGAAAGCATTAAAACTAGTATTCACACAGTATAATGCTGGAGTGTACATAGGCAGAAAGGTCAACATAACAGAATAGTCAGGAACCTAAATTATGTACTAACTCAGTATGTGACAAAGGTGGTAAAACACATCAGTAGGTAATTATATATATCACTAGGTAATTATATATATATAGCATAATTATATTAGCTTTCCCCTAATAGTACACGCTAGAATAAATTTCAAAAGAACGAAATAACTAATTATAAAAAAGTAAAAATCTTCTTTGAAATCCTAAGAGTAATTATGTATGTGAATATTTATCAATTTGGTGGATAGAGGAGAAACTTCTAATCATAAATTTTCCAACAGTTCCACTGGGCTAGATTCTGTTACTGTAACAAATGACTTCCTCCAAACAGAACAGAAGCTTTAAATAATCAAAACCCCTAATCAAAGGGGCTTTCTTGCTAATGGCCATAGTGAGCTTGTTATAGGCTCTGCTCTCAAGACATCCCTCTGGATCCCAGGCCACGGGAGTGACTGTTACCTATATTGTCCCAGTCACTGAGAGGGAAATGAAAAAAAGCTCTGAAAGTTGTCCTGGTGGCAGTTAAGCCCTCTGTCCAGGAAGTGACATAGGTGACTTTTGCTCACAATTCAATGGCCAGAACTAGTCACCCAGCCCCATCCAGCCCCAAGTTAGGCTTATAATTTCTTCATAACATTCAGAGGGAAAGAACCAGAAATATTAGTAACTGCTACAGATGTTTCATGTTTCAAGGAGAAAAAAATCAATATATTTGACATTATAAAAATTTAAACATTTCTCTGCCTAAAATCTAATCAGCATTAAAAGCTGAATAATAAATAAATAATAATATTTGCAATAAAAATGTCGAAGGCCTTAAATCCTTATGACTAAGAGAGTAACTTACATCAATAACAAAAACAATTATGTCTCAAAATATAAAAAGGGCACAGGACAGGAACAAGTTATTTAAAATTACAGACCTACAAATAGGTAGTAAATAAGTTTTAAAACTTAAATTCATCCATATTCAAAGACATGCATATTCAAGCAATAATAAATACTTTCTGCTACAAACTAAATTTAAATTACAAACTAAATTTAAACTACAAACTAAATTTAAAACCATACAGATTGTCTTTCATGAATAAATAAATAAATAAATAAATAAATAAATAAATAAATAAAACATTTTTTAAAATATATTTTAAAAATTTTTAAAAATTAAAAAAATAAAATAAAACCATACAGATTTTTGGGAAGTGGCAGTTCAGTTGGACATTTCTACACAGTGGATACAAAGTACTTTACAAGTCACCTTTCTCTTCTGCATGGCATGGCGGTTTAGCATCACTAAACAAAAGTTTACATGGTTTATAACTTAAGACCTAATAAATACATTTCAAAGTATTTTTGTTTCTCCTGGAAAAATCACAGAAGCACCAAACGTCAATCATAATAGGATTTACAATGGTGAAGAATCAGTAACAACTTATTAAAAAAAAAAAAAGTTGATTAAGTAAGCTACGATATATCCAATGAAATATTACACAACCATTAAAAATAAGACTTGTTTTCAGAGGGAGATGCCTATGGTATAGTGTCATGTGAAAATGCCAGGGGATAATAAGATAGTATCATCTTAACTTTTTCAAAGAGAATTCAGATATACATAGGAATAGAATGGAGGAAAAATCACCAAAGTATTAATAATAATTGTTTTACATTGGAGTGATTATATTTCACTGTGTTTCCCTTTCTTTCGACTTTTTGCTCAATTAATATGTTTTTAAAACAAAATTATATAGAAAAAAAAACAATGTTTATTTGCATAGCAGGCAGTGGTATCCATCATGAGAATTCACAGAGTACAGCGTATTTAAAAATATAGGTAAATAAGTAACAAAGAGAATTTCCAGAGAAAATTTCCAGAGCTTAATACTTTTGAAATAAGTGCTGCATGCTTTCCAAAGTTCCTACTAGTGGCATTCAATACACAGATCCCTCTGTGACATAACATTTAACTGTGCCTTATTTTTTAAATCAACTTGTAGCTTTCCTGGATACATGTCATAGTCAAGTTAATCCCTCTTCAACTGGGACCCAGATGTTTCACAAAAAGATTTTCTCTGAGAAGTACCTTCATAGAGCTTTACTCACTATGTCAATGCAAACTGTTTATTTTATAGTGTTGGACCTTGGAACGTGACTATGAGCAAATCTAAGAGGGTATTCTCCACTCAAATACCTTCTGGACTAGCCTACTTGAACAATAGTAAATACAGAATCTCAATTTGAGACTTTTTAAAGGAAAGGGGTCATAGAAAACATGTGAGCATTTAAATCAGACCCCTTAACTTTTTGTGATATTCTAAAGCACTATTGTTGCCTCGTTCACCATTTTGTACAATTTTTAAGTCAGTAAACAAAAAATTGTCTACATTTTTGAGATAAATATACATAGAGGTTAAAAAACTAACTAATAGAAAATAATAAGAAAGAAAAAAATGTAGCAAAGGACTTTGCATTTAAAGTATTTACATTGGGACACCTAGATAGTTCAGTGGTTGAGCATCTTGCCTTTGGCTCAGGGCATGATCCCTGGATCCCGGGATCAAATCCCACATAGGGCTTCCCACGGAGAGCCTGCTTCTCCCTCTGCCTATGTCTCTGCCTCTCTCTCTGTGTCTCATGAATAAATAAATAAAATCTTAAAATAAAATCAAATAAAATATGTACATTAAAAATAATAAAATAAATAAAATGTTTACATTAAATGTCAAGGACTTTCATTACATCCACAACATATCTTTGAAATGATTGATTAAAAGATGACTTTTCCTAGGGCACCTGGGTGGCTCAGTCATTGAGCATCTGACTCTTGATTTTGACAGGTCATGATCTCAAAGTCCTGGGAGCAAGCCCAGAGTGGGCTCTGCATTCAAGTGGGAATCTGTTTCATTTTCTCTCCCTCTGCCCCTCCCCCCTCACATGTGCTTTCTCTCTCTAATAAATAAATAAACCTTTAAAAATAAGTAAGTAAAAAAAGATTACTTTTTCATGAAATACAGACCATCTTTATGCTTATATTATTTTTTTAAATGGAGAAAAGGAAGTAGAAATCGATGTTATAAATCTAATACTGATTTTTCAAAAAACAGTGTCATAATCAGAAGGGTTTTTTTTTTTTTCTGATCAAGAATCTGGGGTCCAACTTTTCCTTACGATGAGCATCAAAACAATATTTAAGACTGCAAATTGGGATCCCTGGGTGGCGCAGCGGTTTGGCGCCTGCCTTTGGCCCAGGGCGCGATCCTGGAGACCCGGGATCGAATCCCACATCGGGCTCCCGGTGCATGGAGCCTGCTTCTCCCTCCGCCTGTGTCTCTGCCTCTCTCTCTCTCTCTGTGACTATCATAAATAAATAAAAAATTAAAAAAAAAATTAAAAAAAAAAAAAAAAGACTGCAAATTATTTTTGTCAGTCCCAAAGAAAGCAGGTCACTGGATCAAATATTTCAAAATGTGTGTTTCTCAGGATAGAAATTCTACCGCATACCCCAGTTACAAGTAAAACTGTCCTATCATTGAATGAATGAGAAACCATGGACTAACCAGAGTCAGATTGCTTTTTTATTGTAGTATTTCTGAGAGATTCATATGTTATTGTGCAGTGTGGATTTCCAAAAAGAAATGATCCTAAGCAATGTTTCCTAATCATACTTGACCACTGAACTTCCTTTTGGGCGTAGCATCTCATGGGTGACTTCTGTGCACACACACTGGTAAACACTGCTCTGTCAGAGCAGTGAACTTCCATTTGTTCTGGCTTCAGACAACAGTTCTCATCTTTAGTAGCAATATTTCCTTTTTCAGTAAGGGGAAATTTCAGCTTGAGAAATAGAAATGGGGGGAAGAAAACTAGACAGTTGTGATGAAGTGTATTATATGGCTTCCTTAGGACTATAAGTTGTGAACTTGGTCTATTCCATTCATTCAATAAGTAGAAAATGATGTTTGGTATGAATATGTGCCATTTAAATGAGGTGTTACAAGCTTAAAATCTAACCACTCTCAAAGACATGAGAGCAATCACAGAATTTCATAAAAGTAACTTTGGCATGACTCTTTTCGCAATATTTCTGGTTCCTGCCTGAAATCTGTAGTTGAATAGGAGATGAGCCATTCCTCCAAGGCTTTAAGGTGCTGGCAGCCTGAAGAAAGTGAGCCTTTAAGAAAGAGTCAGCATTTAGAAAGAGCTTGGGGACCAAGCGCCATAATTGTCGGGACAAAGGGCTCAATCACTGCCACAGGGCAGAAAGAGGGAAGTCAGGCAGTCTCTACAAGCCTCAAGAACCTCCTCTTTCTCCTCAATGCTCTCATAAGCCTCTCTGTCTTGGCAGAGCGTCCTACTTCATCAGGCAGGGTGTAAAGGCACAAGGAAGAGACTCAACCCAACTGAATGGTCATTTTGGGGGGACATTGAATTCATGTCCAAATGAATTGGACATGCCCAAATCAAGACATTTAGTCCTGTCAGAAGGCAAGAGTTAATAAAAACGTCATCTCTACCCTCAAAGAACAGTTAGGCTCCTGACTTAGGATAATTTTACACCAGAATGAATCCCCCAATTTTGCACTAGATTATGTTATCTGAAGAGAAGGAAGAGTTCACCTCTGGGGCCTGAAGAATCAGAAAAGACTTCATGTTGGAGGGAACAGAGTGGGTTTCTTACTCTGTTATGAAATAATTGACCTCTGTACATAGTTTCCTTTTCTGTTACTTCTCACCATTTGACTGGAAGCTCTGCTGATGGCATGAACCACATGCTTCCATCTTTGTATCCTCCACTGCTGCCAGAATAATCATAGATATTAATAGATGGCCAAAAATATTTGATGAACTGAATTAAATTGAATATTGACTATCACTAGAATAGAGTACTTTTGGCTTTGGATATATTATTTTTCTTTTTTGATGTGCAACTCCAACTTATTAAGAAAAACTACTGGCAGCATGTGCTAAGCTGCCCATAACCCATAATCTTCCCTTAACTGACCTTTCCCATGACTGCTACCATCTGAGGCATCTCAGGGATTCCTTACTCTAAGACATACTTTCTTCCCCCTTAAATGTCATTCCTACTGAATTTATGTAGCTCTTGTTGAGACATCACAGAGAGTTTGGATATGATTATTGAATTGGGGGTGACATCAAACCCCATCCCTCCTCTTGAAAGGACACCAATATCTGAAGAAACATGTATAAAGTTTGTCCAACACCCAGACCACTGAGGCTGTCCTTATCCCCACCTTTGTCCTTAATCAGGACGTCGTGAAAGGTAAAAATTTGGGTACCTCTTGTCCATTCATTCTCCACTAGGTCAAAGTACATCTGCTTCCCATCCAAATTCACCTTGCATGAAATCTTTACCAAGGCTAAATCAGTCTCCAAAAGTAAAACAAGAAGAGGTGAGCTGAGTGGGGAAGAGAGTATTATCTAAGGGAATCTTAGAAGTTAAATGGGTAGCCTTGAAATTAAAGGTGCAGTAAAAAAAAAAATAAATAAATAAAGGTGCAGTAAATATAGGCTTAAAGTAAATTGCTTATGATGTAATAAACTAGAATTATGGATGTGGCAATAAAGAGAGGCAATATAATACTGTATATTTAAGGAGCAGCCATCAGCAAACAAATAGATCAAATTGCCATCTTGTTTTCTGTTGATAGCTTCTGGAATGGTTATTATTCCACAGGAATGCAAAACAGGAGTCGACACTACTGAAGCTTTCCATTTCTTGATTGCCAGCTAATAGTTTTACCCTTTTTTCCTGTATGACCTCACACTTTGTCGCAATGGGCACACAACAGCTAGTTAAGGCAGGAAGCGAGGTTCATTAGGATTTGTGTAATAATAAATGTTGGCCCTGTCATATTAAGGCTAAGACAGAAAAACAGAATAAACAAAGAAACTCAATGTGTTGTGTAGTAGTTTGTTTCTTTATTTGCAAAATCACATCAGAGAGCTAAAGACTGTTAATTGAAATATTAAATAAAATGACATTTTACAAAGGGGAAAAAATAGTAATTAAGAGCATTCACTACTGAGATTTTCTTGAGGTAGTTGTGATACCGTTTTGGTTTCCTAGGACTGCTGTAACAAATAACAAAGTGTATGCCTTAAAACAATAGAAATCTATTCAAAAAAAAAAAAAAGAAGAAGAAAAAGAAGAAGAAAGAAAAAGAAATCTACTCTCTCACGGTTCTCTAGCCCAGAAGTCCAAAATCAAGTTGTTAACAGGGTCCAACTTCCCCTGAAGGCTCCAGGAAAGATTGAGTTTCTTGCCTCCTCCATCTGTGGTGGTTCCAGACAGTCCTTGGTTTCTGACTGTATCATTCCAATTTCTGCCATTCTCCATCTACTCTTGCTCTTAGATGATGTCAATCCAGTCTTATGGCTTTAAATACTACCTAAGCATAACCTTCAGTGTTGATTCCCAAATTTCTATCTCTAGACCAGACCTCTCCTACAAAATGCAGACCAGTAAAGGTGGCTTCCTAGTTGACATCTCCACTTGGATTTGTAACAAGCAGCACACAGTAGTCATGCTCCAAATCAAGCACCACCCGCTTATTCATCTCAGTGAATGTCAGTTTCAGACCAAAAGCTTGATGTCACTCTTGACTCTCTTCTTCTTCACTTACAATTGATCAGTAAATCCTGCCAGCTCTGTCTTCAATTTTTTTTTTAATTTGGCCACTTTTTGCCATATCCCAACACTATTAATCTATGCCAAACTATCATCAGTTACCCGGATTATCACAGTGCCTATGGTTATAGTTACCTTATACTGTAGAGGCTTTGGTAGCAAATCTCTGCTTTCTCTCATGCTCCTCTCCCTCTTCAGTCCGTTCATAGTACAGAAAACTGGGTGAATTTTAAGAACCCAGTGCCATGTGTGTCTTCTTTGCTCTCACACGACTACCATATTCACAACTCTTCTGACATTACTGGTCACCAAATGGGTGGGAGTTTTCCCACACCAAGCAATTCTCTGTGACATCTGTTGGGTGTCCTACAGTTTATCTCAATTTTGAAACTACCTACCTGGAGATAGTGTTAGATTTCACAGGATAAGACCTCAATCCCATGAGACTGTCCTGCTGCTTCAGATACCAATAACTAGTAGGTCCCCAGGTTACCCACCACTACTGTCTGATTCAGTTGCAAATCAGAGGTTTCCAGGACTTCCTCCTTCTTGGGTTTGATTATTTGTTAGAGCAGCTCACAGAATTCAAGGAAACACTTACTTATATTTGTCAGTTTATTAAAAGATACAGATGAACAACCAGATGAAAAGAAACATAGGGCAAGGTTTAGGAGGGTACCAAGCACAGGAGCTTCTGTTCCCATGGAGTTGAGGTATGTCAGCCTCCCTGTTTGTGGATATTTTCACTAACCTGGAAGCTCTTTGAACTCCACCCCCCCCCCCCCCGGCCTTTTATGGATGCTTCATTACATAAGCATGATTGATTCACTCATTGGCCACTAGCAATTAGTTCCACCTCTAGCTTCTCTCCCCATCTTGGTGGTCATAGGGTAGAACTGATCATAGGGTAGAACTCTCTGATCACATGGTTGCTTCTCTGGACAACCAGCCCCCACCCTTAGGAGGGACCCCCAAATCACCTCATCAACATGACGAAAGACAACTTTGATGGAAAAGTTTAGAAACCACTACTTTGGGTTTACCTTAGGTATCCTTGCAAACAGTCCAGCAGGAAATTCCAAGCACTTTAGGAGCTCTGCACCAAAAAAGAGCATGAAGACCAATATATATTTCTTCTTATAAGTCTTGGTGTCACATAGGGTGATCCTCTTGAAATATGCCATTTCCATACTCTACTGGAAACCCTCCAGTGATTGCCCATGTCACTCAGAATAAAATCCAGGGTCCTATTATGGCCTATAAGGTCCTCTATGATATGCTCCAATCCATCACTACTTTAAGCTCATTTTCTACCAGTCCAGACCAGGCTCACCCACTTTCATCCTCACTGCTCCACAAACTTAACACCAGGCAGTTCCCACCTTAGAACATTTGTCCCTTCTGACTGGAATGCTCCTCTCTCAATATCTTCAAAGCAGTTTCCTCACTCCCTGCAGGTTCTTATTTCAAAGTTGCTCTCTTTATGAAATCTCTCTTGGCCTCCTACCCTAACACGTCAACACCCTTCTTCCTGTTCATGATCAGCTCCCCTTCTAGCATGTAAGCTCCAAAAGTTATATTTCTGTCTATTCTGTCTAATGTTGCATCCCCAGTGCCAAGTACAGTGTCTGGCTCATAGGAAGCAGGCATTTTATAAATAAATAGTTAAATGAGTGAATGAATTAATAAATGAACGCATGAGCTCTTTGGTAAAATTATAGATATAGACAATCAGTTGAAGTAAAACAAAAAAAATACATCTAAATATATGTAAAGATATAGTTTTATTACATTTCTGAATGGTATTATTGTAGATATATTATTGGAATACATTCACCACTACAAAGTCAAGTCAGAACAGTGTATTCCGTTTACAGGAATGATATTCAATGCTATTATTTTCATGGTTTTCTTCTTTATCATCACCAAGCGAGATGGATTCCCTGGCACAATGGAGCTTTGTTTTTCTTAAATTCCTTTTGGGAAGAAGGGGGTACATCTCATATTTCCCACCCATCATCCAGCACAGACTCTACCTAGAGGGAGCAGGGGTGGAAACAGCAGGCAATAGTAGAACTGCTTTTCTTTACATTATGTAGCTGTAACAGGGCCTCAATTTCTACCACGTTATACTCACACGGACTTTGATTGTGATACCTCCCTCCTTTATGGAAAGCTAGTGACTGCCCAGTTCTCTTTTGTCAAGGTTAAACACAGCTTTTTGTCAGGAAAAACACATACATACTCCGGAGTCATGCCAAATAAATGCTAGTTGAACTGAATTAAAATGTTGTCAGCATAAAGTGAGGGAAAGGTCTTTGGATAAAGGTGGCGACTTGAAAGCACATTAAGAAGCAGGTTAGAAAGTATTCTTGGAACCTGAAAAAAATCAATCGATCAATCAATCAATGGGACCTAGAGCCAAGCTGAGTCCTTTTCAAATACAGATGATTTCTGGACTCTGCCCCTTGACATTATGATTGCGTACAAATGGAATAGGGTCAAGGAAACGTTTGGAAACCATTTCTTTGTGTTTACCTTAACCATCTTTGCAAACAGCCCAGCATTCAATCTTAACCTTGACTAAGTACTGCCTTCTGCCTATAACGATCATGTTTTTGACCCAACAGTAGGTGGGTTTGTGATTATGACAAAATTGTCTTAGAAGTCTAGATGCAATTATGTGATGCAAACCAGAAGTTCTCATTTTTTCTCCTCCCCCGCCCCCCGCGTACTCACTACTCTCCCTTATTGAAGGCAACATGTTACCTTTGCACTGCGTAACCATGTCTGATTTCCATCTATGTCTATGTGGTCATAAAATGAAATTTTCTGTCTTGATGTGAACTTGTTGGTGCAAGAATCTAGACACAGAAACACACTTGTAGTGATGGAACTCTGCTACCTAATTCTGTATTAAAATCTCAAGTGAGTTTTTCTCTGCTTACCTTAAACCACTGTAACATAAATTTAGAATCCTGTTGGAAGAGAATTTTACATTCATAGATATGATTTCCATTGAAATTGTCCATTCCAATTTCAAAGTCCTTGTGGTAAAAAAGAAGAAGAGGAAAAAGAAGAAGATCTTAGCTTGGGCTGCTAATAGGAGTCTCACAGACCTGATGGCTTAAACAACAGACACTTATTTCACATAGTTCTGGAGGCTAGGAAATCTAAGTCAAGGATTGGCAAAGTTGGTGTCTGGTGAGCACCTGTATCCTGGCTTGTAAGCGGCTGTCTTCTCTTCTATCTTGTCTTCTTCTATGGAAGAGTGAGAGAGAGAAAGAGAGAGGCATTGAGCTTAGAAGAAAAGGACAAGGGGGTGAGGGAAAAGTTCCCCTCGAACAACCGAAAAGAAAGAGGAACAGAAGGAGGAACCTGGTAGGAATTCCTCCTCTTGAAATCAGGGGACCCAAGAGTACAAATGACTGAAGCTAGAAGTTGACCACATGGAGAGCCTCAAAGACTTGAAATATCTCATTGACAAGCCCACACCCACAGATTTAAAAAAGTCATGCATGCTTTCCTCTACTTGTATCAAAGACTCTGCAATTCAGTGTTGTCAAATCTGAAGCTATGAGGAGGAGAGAGGAAGTGACTAATACTTATGAGACTGTTCCCTTAGGATGAACTGGAATGGCTCCCATCAATAACTGTCCTGTCTCTATCAGATTTCACTTTCCTGGTACTTTCTCAGCCCTCTATATGCCTCACTTTGCTGCAGGTTCTTGGTATTCAGCAGCAGCCCTTCCTAAGGGAAAAAAGGAGAGTATGATGGGGTGTTGAACTAACGACAACATTTATAATGCTTGTTTGATGCCAGAAAGAAAGAAAATTGCCCCAAAACGACACCTACACACTACATACACACATAATAAAAACACATATCATTCTCGTAAACTCAGAAACATTCAGCTTTATGTAAATAAGAGACAACTATATATCAAAGGAACGATTTGGAGGTGAGCAGGAAAGTGCTAATTCCTCTTTTTCCATGTGTGATAATACTAACTCATTTCTGGGGATGATTGAGTTTTCAGGGCACCATCCTTCTATCATAACATTTCCTTTACAACGAAATCTTCTAAGGTAGGCAAGGAAGCATTACTAACCCACACTTAGAGATGAAGGACATCAGAAATAATTTGATAAAGTGAAAATACACATATATAAATCAGTTATATATAGTTCTCTATGTAATAAATAATCATGTGAGCTAATTCCTTACAATAAATATTTTTAACATATATACTACATGATAATGTTAGTATAATATAATAGGTATTTTAAAAATCTATGTATAGATTGGAGAATCAAACACCTGAGTTTGTCACTAACAAGGATTGGGGACTTTGAATAAGCTAGGCAAAGTGTACGATCTCTCAGTTCACCTTTTCAGGTATAAAAACAGAACCTCCTACATGGAATGTTATAAGGCTTAAGTAAAATATTACCAAAGAGCTATTCCATAGTAACTTTCTTCTCAATATTTAAAATTCTTAAAGAGGAAAAAGATAGGCCAAGGTCCAAAGTTCTATTCCCATTCTGGAGTGTATTCCCTCCTACCAGACTGCCTATGCATTTGAGAGGTGCTTACATTTGAGTAATGACTGATTTTCTCCTAAATGGTTGTACGCTGAGCATCTTCACTGACTATGACCTCCATAAGAATGGTGATTCTGAATAAGACACATTCTCTCTTCCTAAGAGTTCTCACCCAGTGCTTGAGGAGATAAACAAAAATTTTTTTTAATGCTAATAATTATGGTGGAAGCCCTAACACCGAAGAATCTCTGAACCTAAGTCTGGGCTATTCTAATTGTGGGTCAGCTTGACATCTATCTTCTATTATCCGAGCTTACCACCTCACTTTAAAGCATCCACTTAACAGTTCTGAGGGAAATTACAAGTCTACCCCCAAAGGAGCTGGTTACCCCTGTCTGAGAAAAAGCAAACAAATAAACAAAGTCACTTACAAGCAAACTTTTTCCTAACATGCATTTCAGAATAAATGTCCAGTAGGAATCTGCAGGTAAAAGTTAACATGGTCTCCTACCATGGTCACACAGTGTTCAACTCTGGTCTCTCCGAGAACAGGGAAATGATCTCTGCGTGAATATCTCCTATCATCAGTTCAAAAGCCAGAAACATTTCCAAAGAAAGCCACAGTAATCCTGCACAAACTTGCTCAGCTTTTGTAACCTGACATTGTAATTGATTATTTAATAGAGAAAACCAGTTGAGCAAGAAATTGCAAAATAAATAATTTTATAATTAATAAAAATTATAGATGTGTATTTGTTCACCATCTTTCAAAACAGAATCAAAGTCATTCCTTGAATTAGAGTTTGCCAGTTGGAGTTCTTTTCTAAAAATACACATAGATCATACAAGGTGCCTGTGCCATTTATTTGGGATTTGCAGTTTTCTATTTTTCTTTCTTTTTTTTTTTTTTTTTTTTTGAGTCTAGAGAGAACTTGCAAATCAATCTGGCATATACAAGCAAAGTAAGAGCTGAATTCTCCAATGAGGCTTTGAGCACTGGTATTTTGTACTGCCGCTTGTTTGGAGATCTTCCCATTTGAGATACCAAAGGTTTAGTGCATGTTCTCTCTTAGGGGAGCAACACATTTCTCTGGAGATAAGATGCAGGATGGCTTTGAGGCCAGACCAAACAGTTTCTCAAAACAAAACAACCGTTCTTTAAATCTGCCCGTGCACTTTGGAAGGTACTAGAATATGACCCCAGAATTCTGGGCCATAAGAAAAGAAGAAATGTTTTCATTTTGAAAAATTTAAGTGTATGTGTGTCTCATTTTGACCCCACTCAACTTTCTGACTGATTTCTCTGGCGTCGAAAAGGTCTGCTTTTGAATCGAAAGAGCTTCATTCTGAGGAAGGATGGTCCTGCCAGATACAGCTCAAATTATGTTGAGGTCAACCACAGTGTGATTCATGTCCCAAGTGCAGGAAATCACCCTCCACCACGTTGTCAGTTTTATTTGACATGATACTAAATATTTGGAATACATTGGCCATCTGAGAGGTAACATACAGTCCAACTTTGGCTTTAAAATTTTAGGCATACAAATAAAGACCAGTTTATGCACAGGTGACAAGCGCTGATACATTTTAACATTGGGTTTTGGATCTGTTCCGACCATCACTCCATTTATTTGGGGGGGGGGGGAGCTTTTGTTTGAATCTCTTATATTCATCTTAAAATATGGCACAATGATGTGACTAATGCATCCCTTTTGCTATTGCAGGAGGCATTTTTGAAACTGTGGAAAATGAACCCGTTAATGTCGAAGAATTAGCATTCAAGTTCGCAGTCACCAGCATTAACAGAAATCGAACCCTGATGCCTAACACTACGCTAACCTACGACATCCAGAGAATTAACCTTTTTGATAGTTTTGAAGCCTCGCGGAGAGGTAACTATTTTCACATTTTTAAAAGCTTTTTTGGGTGATGTGTCTGCCCTACGAGTCACCTTTTTTGCTACCTGCCCTTTTTCAGAGTGGACATTTTTGTGTAAATGGGTTGCAGGAAATCTCGGCCCTCGATGTCACTGTCCAGTGCAATCTGAACCATCCTAATGGATGTTGCCTAGCTATGTTTTCTGGGCCATTCTGATTAGCTCACCCTTCAGTGCCCTCTACTCTATGATTAACCGGTTCAGCTGTGAATGGAAAATGTCAGGCTTGATCTGTTTTTCCTTCCTGAGGCTGAGATACCACCATGAAATTGTACAGTGCAGTCAAATAAAACTTTGTGGAAGGTCATATGCACCGAGCATGTGGAAATGCCCACAACACGCATAACTCACATCCTGAATTTTTACAGGTTGTAAACTACTGGGTTTACGTAGCATCTCCTAACTTTTTTTTTTTTTTTTTTACTCTTTTCCACAAAATCATAGAAATATAAAAAGTAAACCAATGAAACAATCTCTGCATTTTTTTTTTCTGATTCTCTTTCTCTTCTGAGTAGAAGACAAGGTCCTACAAAATAATCCAATTTAGATATAGGCCTGGTTTCAAAGTTTCTGTCGTGAAAGAGCCATTGGGATTGCGAAGCTTGCTTAGACATCCCCCAAACACTTCTAAGACAACTGTGAAGCACAGCCACATTCAATACACCTGAAACTCAGCCTCTAACCAGGGAGGTGTTGAGACTCCATGCAGGTGTTTGTATGGAAACCAAGGCTGCCCCGCACCCCCAAGTGTGTGGGGGGTGGGGGCTCTTTCCCTCATAGAGGAATGTTTTGCCCATTAAACACACACAAATAAATGGAATGGAATGAGCACCATGTTTATGTCAATTGTCAAGTAACTAATACTGGTTGTTTCCACATAGAATTAACTCAGGACCATCAGATGTGTGTCCTTACACACTCTTCTGCAGGATTCTTAGTGTACTTTATAAACAAAAGGTAAAAGTTGTTTTCCTAAGGGTTCAGATGAAAAGCATATAGTATAATGATTCTTTTTTTTTCTTTAATCTATGGTATGACTATAGTGTAAGTACGTTTTCTTTTTTTTTTTTTTACGTTTTCTTTTTAAAGCTGGATGGAGTTGCAGATACTACATAAGTCAGAATTGTCTATGAACAAATAATAAAAACGTGTACTTATATAGCACTTCAAAATCATCTTTACGTGAATTATTTCTATGGGTGAGATCTCTTTCTCTGCCTCTCTCTGTCTCTCATCTCTTTCTATCTTTGTCTTTCTCTGTCTATGTCTACGTCTCTGTCTCTGTCTCTCTCTCTGTCCTGTCTCTCCATCACACACACACACAAACATTGCTGAGCAAATATCTTAGAAAGGCAAACATATTTAACAACGATACTTCAACCCACATAGAAGTGAGAGCTTTTTTTGTGGTCTCGAGTACCTGTCATACTTGTAAATTAAACACCCCCAATGCTTCTTAAAACTGGTAATTTTCCGGCAAACAGAATTCAAAAAATTGATTTTCTGTCAAGTCATATTAGCATCCCAGAGCTACATATTAGCGGGAATCTCAATCCATTGCCCATGTTAGACAAAACAACAATTCATATACTCTCATGCTCTCATTTTATCTTACCAGTGAAAACATACCCAGAAAATAAGCTTCTGAAGACAATGGCAATTTACACTTACTGCGCTTAATGCAGAAAATTATGTCTTCATATCTCAAGTAGAAATTTGGTACCAAAGAGCAGTCTCAGAAAGTTTTCCTTGTGAATGACTGCCAACATTTTCAGTTACATAGATATTTACAATATGGCTTTCAAAACTTTATTATTTTTTCTCTCTAAATCAAGTCAGATAATTTTGACAAATTTTATCTATATAGTTTTTACTACTTATAAATTTTGTTATTACTTAATCCAAATATTTCATTATTATCTCTTGGCAGTTCCAAATTCTTTTAAATTAATATTCAAATATAAATTTGAAATGCTTTTAAACTTATGTAATAATGCCAGCATAAATTTATGTCAGCATGAAATGAATAGACACTATTTTACATGGTTATAGAAGATAATTGGTCCCAGTCTTTCTGGAAGGAAATTTGCTTAATATGTATTGAGTAACACAAAAATATCATTCCATTAAATTATAGCTGAAATCTAAGAAAGTAACGTAAAATTCAGAGAAAAATATAAGAACTAAGATTAGTAGTATAATACTAATTGTAATAACAAAAATTAGGGGCAGCTTAAATGTTCAAAAGCATCAGAAATAGTTAAATAAATGATGACCTATCCATGGAATGGGCTATTCTACAGACATGAAAAATAAATACTTTTGAAGACTTTGTAAGGGGACTTGGGGGTAGGTGTGCTTTTAGTATTAAATTCAATATTAAACGAAGAAAGTGATGTATCATACTGTATCTAATATAAATGATTTATTTTCTTATAAACTGGAATGTCAAAATATGAATAGGTATTTTCCCAAGATGATGAAATTACAGGGCCTTTTTTTCTCTCCCTTATACTTTAAAATATTCCAAATTATCTCAATGAGTGTATAAAATCTTATACTGAGAAAAATAAATGTTATGAATTAATTTTTAAGTACATATTGACTTGATTTTCTTAAGCTACATGTCGGCTGATGTTGAGGTAGGGAGAGGCCTCACCTTGAGCTGGGTCCCTGGGCTCTGGTACAGAGCCAGTAACCCTGACTCACTCTGTTGTCTATGATATTAGTGGCTTGGACCAAATGGCTTCTAAGATCTCTTTAAGTTATCCTATGCTATTATTCTATAATTAATTAGGTACCAGTACCACTTACTATTCTTTAGCAGTTTTTTTTTTTTCTTTAGCAGTTTTTCAATGGCCTGGAATTCCTTTCTGAGTTTTGGAAAGATGGGAACTAAAGTACTTTGCAGCCACCCAGAGAATCCTCTGAATTCTTAGACCACATTAATATTCTCATTGCCACCCTGCCATAGGACAGAACTTCATTCACATGAAATTCACTTGGCAAATGTCTTGTAGAGCAGCTCTGAACACCCCTGGGTTATGCCACACCAAGCAGGGGATTTAGACCCCATTTGGTTAAAAATAATGGTGTGAGACCAGCCACTCATTTTTGATTGCAAAGAGTTGGCCCTGTAATGTGTTGCTAATCAGTGCCACATTCAAGTCTCTCAATATTTTAGTATCTCGGGGATATTGGAAGTTGATTAAGCATATTTTTCTCAACATACAGACAGTTGGAGAGTGGAGGAGAATTTCCAACAGCGAAAATAAAAAAATCATAAAAGGAAAGATGAAATTCACAGCTCTCTCCTTCTCTCCCCCCTTCCCTGCCCTCCCTCTCCACACCTCCTTGTCTGTGACCACTAGCCTGTGACCAGCTGGCTCTTGGTGTGGCTGCTCTCTTTGGCCCTTCCCACAGTTCCTCTGTCAGTGCTGTGCAGTCGATTTGCAATGCTCTCGAAGTTCCACACATACAGACCCGCTGGAAACACCCATCGGTGGACAACAAAGACTTGTTTTACATCAACCTGTATCCAGATTATGCAGCTATCAGCAGGGCGGTCCTGGATCTGGTCCTCTACTACAACTGGAAAACAGTGACGTTGGTGTATGAGGACAGCACAGGTATGGGATTTGCATGAGACCTCACCTGGCCATGTTGGGTCTGAACAAAGGGAATCCAAGTGTTCTAAAGGCATTAACTCCTCAGGTGGGGTGCATGAGAATGCTCCTCTATATGAAGCTAATTGGAGTATTCTAATTTAGGAAGGCCATGTGTCATCGTGTCCAATTTCCTTGGATCCTTGCTGATGATCCTTCTGTCATCATACTTAGGAGGATGTTTTAAAAGAGATATCACCTTATTGATTTAGGTTGTAATCCAATAGAATATAAAAGATGTGATTTCATCTCTACAACTTTATTAAGACTGTGATCATGACTCCATTCCTCAAATAATGCAGAGAAAGTTGGAAAAGGACTATCAAATATGCTTCCAACTTGATAAGTAACTAAGTAAATGTTACATGTTAGAAAAGTTTCTAAAGTAGGTTAACAAAGAAGAATGTAGTAGGTGGTTATATCAATGAAACTGACCATTTCATAGGAAAAGGACTAAAAACCTTTCATATCCAACTGTTAATAAAGCTCGCATTGTTCCACTGCTTATTTTAGGATGCAGAACAGAACTGTGGTGCTTAGAGCTTCCATCTCACTAGGCAATTTCTCTAATCTGCCCCCATTTCAAGTTTCTTTTGCTGGCACCTTTCCTTTCCGCCTTCTGGTCACATTTTGAAGTTTGTTGGAGCTTAGGCTCCCTTTTATCCAGTTAAATCCCCGTGCCAGTGACTCTCCTTTGTCAAGTCCTTCTAATTTAAAACTGTTCACCATCTTGCCCTCTTCATCTCCATTAACCCCAGCACCAGTTTCCCTGAACTCCCTATACCTCATGTCAGCTTAGATGAAGAGTCCACCATTCTTTACATACTTTATCTGGCTCTTATTGAAGTAGAGTTGACACACAATGTTACACTAGTTTCAGGTGTACAACATAGTGATTCAACAAGTTTATACCTTATGCTATGCTCCCCAAAAATATAGCTACCATCTGTCACCACACAATGCTATTACAATGTCCTTAACCATAGTCCTTAGGTTGTGCCTTTTATTCCTGTAATTTATTCATTCCATAACCAGAAGCCTGTATCTCCCACTCCCCTTCACTCATTTTGCCCACCTCCCGCCCCACTTTCCGTCTGGCAACCATCAGTTTGTTCTCTGTATTTATGGGTTTCTCTTCTCTTTTGGTTTGTTCATTTCTTCATTTGTTTTGTTTTTCCACATATGAGTGAAATCATATAATATTTGTCTCCGTCTGACCTATTTCGCTCAGCATAATAGCGTTCAGGTCCATGCAAGTTGTTACAAAACTAATTCTTTTTATAGCTGTGTTATATTCCATTACACACACACACACACACAGGAATATATATATGTATATATTTTTATTTATACACACACCATAACTTTTTTATCCATTCATCTATCAATGAACATTTGAGTTGTTTCCATATCTTAGCTATTATAAATAATGCTGCAATAAACATAAGGGTACATATATCTTTTTGAGTTAGTATTTCATTTTCTTTGGGTAAATACCCAGTAGTGGAATTGTTGAATCATATGGCATTTCTATTTTTAATTTTCTGAGGAACCTCCATGCTGTTTTCTACAGTAGCTGCACCAATTTACATTCCCACCAACAGTGCATGAAGTTTCCTTCTTTTCTACATTTTCACCAACAATTATTCTTTTTTCTCTTTTTGATACTAGTCATTATGAGTGGTATAAGGTGGTATCTCATTGTGATTTTGACTTGCATTTCCCTGATGATGAGTGATGTTGAGCATCTTTTCACATGTCTATTGGCCATTGGTAGATCTTTGGAAAACTATTTAGGTCCTATGCCATTTTTAATTGGATTATTGGGTGGGGGCTGGTGTTGAGCTCTATAAGTCCTTCATATATTTTGGATATTGACCCTTTATCAAATATTTCATTTGCAAAAAAAAAAAAACACAAATATTTTATTTGCAAATGTCCTCTCCCACTCAGTAGGTTGCTTTTTTTTTTGTTTGGTGATGCTTTCCTTTGCTGCACAGAAGTTTTTTTATTTTGGTGTAGTCCCAATAGTTTAGTTTTGCTTTTGTTTCTCTTGCCTGAGGAGATGTATCCATAAATATGTCCCTTTCTGAAGCTGCCCCTTAACTATGCATGATCCTCCACACAACCTCTAAGATGGTGAACTGCCTCATTCCACATGATAACACTCAAGTATCACTTCTTCCTTAAAGCTCCCTGAGACCACCATAGGGTTCAATGGCACTTTGCAAATTCAAGCATTATATTACATGTTTCAATTACCAGTTCGTACATCTAGGAGACTAGGAATTCCTAAACATTGGGCTTTTATCTTAATTATTTTTCTAATCTGCCACCTAACACAATTATGGCATATAGGGAAGTAGTTAGTAATTATATGTGCAAGGAATAATACTATTTACTTTCTATGAATTGTTTCTCCAAGAATTAAAATTAACGCCTTCCTTGATCTACAAATTTGGTAATAAGATTGAGAAAATTATCTGTGAAAATTAATAAAGCAAAGCACTTACATTTTTAATAGTATTTCATTTTTCATTGTCCTTTTCATCAAACACTAGTACTTATTACTTCTTGGAGGATGACTAGTAAGCCTCCTCCACTTTGCACTAAACTCTGGTTCCATTTTAAACTGTCAGATAAAAGTGACTGTTCTGGTTAGAAATATGCATTTATGTATTTTCTTATACCTCATCTCATTTTAGAAAGAAGTGGAAGTAGGTGATTGGATATATAACTTATGAATATTATATTCAAAACAGTTCTACAGGGAAGGATAAGCCAAAGGAAGTCATATTCTTAAATCTTCATCTGCTTGCTGGGAAGAAAGAAACACAATCAAACAAATTCCACAAACATATTTAAAAAGACTTGATATTGAATATTATAATTTGTAGGGCTGGAAAAGTTTTCCCTTCCTTCCTTCCTTCTAGGATCTTTGGCTAGTCAAGCAATTAAATTGACATGAGGTAGATTAACAGGAGGAAAGCAAACAAAGTTTAATAAGATGTATACCACGTGTAAGCATGGGAGACACCCAAGAAAACTAAGTAGCTCTCTGAAATAGCCAAAGCCATTTTGTCTTTGCTAACGACAAAAGATGTTAGGGATATAGTCAGTTATGGAAAGTTATCAGGAAAAGCACAGTGAACAAAAGTAAGCTTATTATTTATATTTAAGTCCCTGCTTCCTCCATTGAGTAGAATTTCTAGAGATTGAGTCTTCCCATCTTCCTGGTACAGTGGGAGACACCTTACAAATTAAGATTTCCCTTACACATGTAAATGTCTTTTATAAAAAGGTAACATCTACTCAGATTTCAGAGTTTCATCTGTCTGCTGTTTCTTAATAATAAACACCTTATAATAATCCCCATGCCAAAGAGACACATTTTGGGCTGGCAAATTCCACTCCCATTCAATTATAAATGTAAGTGCAGTCAGATCTTCCATGTTGCTTACCTTTGTAAATAGAGAATCGCATGACCTAAAGTCCTACTATTTCTCATCATGAAGTACACGCGATAGTACAAATTTTTCTCGCTATCTCTACCATCTCCAGCAAAGCAGGAGCATCTAAAGGGAGAACCAATTAGTGAATAATATTAAAACTTTTAGACTTAAGAACTGAACTAAAAGTGTGAGCTAACTGTCATAGATTTAAAATTCTATTTAGACAAATACAATTTGTAAAAGGATAACAAAAGTTGATGTCCTAACCAACCTGATTTCAGGTGAGCACCTGTAAGTGATGGGCATTTTGCACAGGAGGAAGCTCAAACTATCATTTCTATAATTTTTATAAGAAACTGAAATCTGCTTTTCATCCCTATTAAGTTCACCTGAACCCAGTTGCTCAATAAATACTTGCTAAAGTTGAAAATCCCAGATGAGTTTGTATGTTGCCCATTAAATTAGAAATGATTCATGTTAAAATTATTTTGCCCACAAAGAAATTAAAAATGTAAATGAATAATCAATTGAGCCATTAATTTGGAACCCAGAGAGTAAACGAGAGTAAACAGGTCAACTGAGATCAATAAAAGCAGACATCTTTTGCCTTTGAGTGGGTTTAATACTGCTTGACTCAGGATTTTGGTTGTAGTAATTGTCAAGCCATAAAAGGAGAAAACTTAGTAAACCTGAAGGAAAAGGAAGGACTTAGGTGTGCTCACCACCCGCCCTCACACCAGAATTAAGTACCCATTAAAAACACTTTACTGGGATTTGTTTAGGAGTTTGTTAAATAGCCTGAAGCCAGCACAGATGTCTGGGGGACCAAATGGCCCAGAACACCCATTGAAGTCAAGGGGAGCACTGTGCTTATCTCTAAGGACAAAATTCAATTCACTAAATACTAGCAAGCAGAATTCTGTCCTCTGGAAGTGAAAATGTGGAAAGACCCTAGAGAACTGTTGGGGGAGTGAAATTTTGTTCCGCTTCATCTCTCTCTCTCTCTGTTGCCTGGATGTTCTTCCCATCAGTCACCTACTTCTCTCTGTTTCCCACATTCAGAGGTGACCCTAGGCAATGAGAAATTGCTGCTCATTGGTCATCCCTCTGCTTCATTAGACCCCTGGTGGACGCCTGGCTTCTATCCCTTTGCACACATCAGAAAGAGCTGAGAAGCTGAGCACCAAATGCAGTGTGGAGGATAGTCAGCAGTTTCTGCTTTTTCAAGGCCAATCTCGGTGAAATGTAGCCCCAACTATTCCTGTAGAACAGGGGCCAGCAAATTACTTTCTCTAAAGGGCCAAATAGTATATAGCTCATGATTTTTGGGTCATATGATCACGACTATTTAACTCTGCCAAGGTAGCAAGAAAACAGCCATAGGCAACATGCAAATGAATGAGTATGGTGTGTTCCAATAAACCTTTATTTATAACAAAGAGGCCAGTCTGGTGAGATCAGTGAGAGGGGAAGGGTAACAGGAAAGTAGGTCAGAGAAAAGCACCATATAGATCATGGAGGATTTTATAGACTATAGGGAGAGCTTCTGCCTTTCATGAAATGGGAAAACCATTGGAAAGTTTTCAGGAGTGACATGATCAGATTTACATCAAAGAAAGATCATTCTGGCTCTTCTATCGATAATACAATACAGGCAGCCCAAGGTAAAAATAGGTAGCTTCTAGGGATCCTTGGGTGGCTCAGCCCTGCCTTCAGCCCAGGGCGTGATCCTGGAGTCCCGGGATAGAATCCCACATTGGGGTCCCTGCATGGAGCCTGCTTCTCCCTCTGCCTGTGTCTCTACCTCTCTCTGTGTGTGTCTCTCATGAATAAATAAATAAAATCTTCTAGAGCTTCTAGAGAAATCAAGGCAACTGAGGAAGGTAAGTAATAGAGGAGTAAAAAATCATTAGTTTGCAGAAATATTTTGAATGTTGAACTAGCATAATGCCCTGAAGAAGTGGAGGCTGGCTGAGAGAGAAATAAAGGAGTCAAGGGTGAGTCTAAACTTTTTAGCCTGAGCCAATCAAAGGAGTTATCATCTGAGGAATAGGATATCAAGAGTTTGTTCAGTCATAAACATAGTGGGTTTAAATTTGTGATATCTACTGCATTCAAGTGAAGGCAGCTTCACTTGAATATACATTAGGCAACTAATATATAGAATGTGGTGTGAGCTGGAGATACAAATTCAAAAGTCCTCAGCATATAGATGGGACTAGATAAAGCCTCAAGGAAATGAGTTCTGGCCAGATGCCTCTAGCCCCAAGTTGACAACACATAGTCTTCAAGAGGTCTTTTTTTTTTTTTTTTTTTTTTTTTTTAGCTATGGTTGCCTTAAGTCATTTTTCTCAACACATAAGAGCCATGATAACTATCACTTGAAACATTATCTCAAAGCTTTACAATGAGTATTAAGTTGAAATAAGGTTAATTTGAAACAGTGATTGGAAGAAACAGTAAATTCAAGGAGAAAACACAAGAGAAATGACAAAAACAAATATCACAATACCTAAATTCTTGGGTTCTGATTGTGTGCCACACATTCTTTTAAATATTTTGTATAATTAACTCATTTAATATGTTCAACCACTCCATGAATAAGTGAAATAACTGTTCTTATGGTCATATTTAAATAGTGACTTAGATATTATGTTTATTACATTTCTCTCTATCTTCCCATAGAAAACAGAAATAATATATTGTCCAAAACCAATTTCGACAGAGTCTTAAAATTTCAATGTGAAGAAAATTAGCATTTTGGTATAAACGACCAAGACAAAATGAAAGATATTCAGTATGTAATCAGTGCCAATAAAACAATAAGTAAATCTTTTCCTTTTCAGCAATCACAACTCACCCCGTTGAATTATGATGACTATTTGTGCTAGCCAGAACACTTCTGCTACATGCCCTCCCACAATTCCACCTGAAATAGCTGAGGGTGGAAGTCCTTGGCACTCAGTAGCAACAAGATAATAAATCATAGCTCTTTTTTTTCCCCTCTGTCTTCACTCTTTTCTATCCTACCTATCCACCCACTCCAGTCCTCTGCCCAGACCCTATTTAAATTTTCAGAATTCTGTTTGGAAACCAATGTTTAGATATTGCACGGAGGTATATTATTTTTAGTTACCACTGATATCAGCAAAAATTCAAGACTAAAATACCCTGGTTGAGCTAACTGCAACACAGTTCATCTCAAATATTTTGACTAGGTTCTTCTTTGAGGTCCTTTGATCAAGGGACACAATTTTTCTTTTGGGAAGTCTCTAGCTTTTTTTTTTTTTTTTTTTTTGATGCACTTTTGAAAAATCATATGTATGAAGATCTGCACTTAAAAGTGCTGTATTTCCCCCAGGTAATTCACTCACTTACCCGTTTTCCATTTCTCAGTTCTGATTTTTCCTTCCCTCTGGAGGGTACATAGATCCCCTTAAGAATCCTATTAGATTTGGGTGTATTAATATACCAACAAGTTTGTGAAATGCCATTTTACATGTTTCTAAGTATGAATGAAGAGGAAATTAATATTTAAAATGTACAATCTTATTTGTGGGTCCCAATGGTTTATTACATTCATTTTTATGGCATCAACCCCACTAATGTGGTTTAATGAACAGGGAATTGGATTAAGACTCAAGAAAACTTAGGTACTTTTCTTTTGAACTAATACTCATTAAATATAACTAAACTGTCCAGAAATGAACTGGGCTGCAGTGTGAGGAGAATTTCTCAACTAAAAAGGTGTTCAGCAGCAGCTGTGTGGAGGGGGGGTCATGCATCAAGTAGGGCTTTGACCTTTAAGATCCCTTCCATTCCTGACATCTGTGACTGATTTTCAGAGCCGATCTAAACAATTAACCTCACTGTGTCTCACTTTCCTTACTGTAAAATAGCACTGACACCTTTTCACCTTGAAGGTATATTCTGAGGTTTATTAAGATATTTATAAAGCATGTAGCATCCTTCATAAAGGAGCGATGTAAATAGCAAAGTTTATTATTATTTAAGGAGAAGGCATGGGAAATTTTAAACACTCACTGGAAATAGCAGCTTTTTTTTTTCCTCCTCCATATGCTCCACCTGTTTCCAGAGTCACTCCCTGTGCATGCAAATCAGCATTTTTCTGTGTCATGTCTGAGTGCACAGAGTGGATAGGTGGCCAAAACTAGTGTTTAGAATTGGCTATTTGGACATTTTTGAAAGTTATCTCCATATGCAGAGCCCAGCTCAAACTCATGTGAAATAAATAGCCTCTTGCTCTGAAGTGCTTTTAAAACCAAAGATGTGGTTTCCAATCGCATTCTTGGGGGTGGTAGTGGAGGAAGGAGGCAGTGTTCTTTTATATCTCCATATTTACTCTTTTTATTTAGAAAGATGTGAACTTAGAAAAAAAAGATGCCAGAAAAGTACAATGAACTCCTGTATGCCTTTCATTTAGGTTCAGCAGTTGTTATCTTTTGGCTACGTGTGTCTTAATGCTCTGTGATTTGCTCAATATAAAACAATTACAACAACTTTAGTGGTAATAAGTAATAGTGTTGTTGAACCATTTGATAGTAAGTGGTAGACGTCATGACCTTTTTATCCCTTAAATGCATTTAGTATGTATTTCCTAAGAACTAGGGCCTTCCTTGTTATAACCACACTACAATTATCAAATACAGGAAACAACACTAATACCATACTACTGTATACAAATAGGATAATAGTTTTTTTTAATGCTCTGCAGAGATGAGAGAGTCTAGGGGAGCAGATATTTGCTGGCCAGAGGGTTCACTGCAGATTGCTCTAAATAACAGGCTTTCCCAGTGACTAGGATATGGTTCTTTCCCAGGCACAGAAGGAGCTCCGTGGGGTGCTTTTGGCCAAGAGCTTCTGGGGTGCTTATGGGCCTTTGGGCTCTTTTTACCTGGATGGAAGGGACTCAGAGCCAGCACAACCCTCATGCAAGTCGCAGGTGCACCTCACAGCCTCTTCTCACAGAAAAAGGCTGCTCCAGGTTGCTGTGTCTGCACTGATCACTCTCTGTCTCTCATATATATATTATATAAAAGGTCCTTCAGTTGGGTTTGATTGTCTCCTTAACTACATTTTATTTTTCAAATGCCTCCACCGTGGTGGGCTAGAAAGACTACCAACATCACCAGATTTGCATGCATCCTAACCCTCCTCTGCAGCTGGAGTCCCATCCTGGGAGCACTGGGTCACATGTCGAGGCTTGCTTCCAAACACAGGGTGATCACTAGCAAAGTTAGGAGTTGTGCCTAAATCAATTTCCTTTCCCTTTGTTTAGCAAATAATTTTTAGCTATTCTTTACAATGAACTGTAAGTGATTGATGGATTGCTGCAAAATGCAAATGAAAGGGAACTCTTTCTCTAATTTTTTTTTCTCCCATGGGTGGGGGGAAGGCTTTTAAATTATAAATTCTACAATGTTTTCTAGTGAAGGCAGAAAGGCTTTTTTTTTTTTTTTCTCAAGCAAACAATTGCTTTGGGAAAAGAAATGTAAACCTCACTGTTCCACCTTTGTTCTTTCCACGTCACCACCCCCCACCCCCTCACACACACAACTTGGTCTGTAATCTTAAAATCTGCTGAGTTTCTTCCTAGAGCAATTCACCTGCAAGCAGACAAACTGAGAAAATTAGGGGCTTAGTAGCCAGTATATCCAAAAGATAAATTTAGACCAATTAGAAACAGTCTTTTGTACTGAGTTCTCCTTTCTCCTCTATTGGTATTAAAATAACTTTTGGGAAACAGTTGTGAAAATGCATGGTCACCTTTTTTGAGAAGAGAGCAAAATGTCATTAATGGCCTCATTTGCCAACTAAAGATTGAATGTTTTATGCTAGTCCGAAGTTTTTCTTTCTCTATTTATTTATCCAGTTATTTATTCGTATAGCTAAGTAGTTATTCATTCATCCAGTTAGATGGTTTACCTAAAATTTAAAAGTCAAGAGGGTCCACCAATTTGGTAAAAAGAGTCTGAGATTGGGAGTCAGAAGGTAGATCTGGCTTCAAGATCTGGACCTGTCACATAATAGACTTACCAAGACCTTAGGGTCTCAAGCATGTTGCTCTATCAGCCTCCAACTGCCTCAGCTTGTAATTTGTAAAAATTGGGTAGCAATTGATGTTCATCAACAAGAGTTGATTGAATGAAATCCTCTATGGGCCTTTTTTTTTTTAATTTTGCTTTTTATACCGCTTTTCTCCAACCTGGGGACCTTAATATAAAACCAAACACTGGTGAACTGTTTTCCTTACTAATTCTGAATTACTGTAAATTTACAAGTTCTGCTAGCAGTTCAACACTTAAATAGATTAAGTCATCTCTGACACGTGGTAGATTTCATGTAATGAAAACACCTGAAATAATTAGTGGACTACACTGAGCTTATCAAAATAAACTTGGAAAACAAGGCTGCAAGTTGTTACTAATGTACTGTAATACTTATCTTATGAATTACCAGTACATTGTTTATCATGTTTCTAGCTATAGAGGAACACCTGAAGCCCCTTCCTTAAAGCAAGATGGGTTCATGTCCCATGGCCTGGGTTTAGCATGGGTTTTGGAATATAATGAGCATCCTGGAAATGTTTTCCCATAAAAATTAATGACTGAAATGAGAAAATGTATTCAACTTTCAAGTATCATTAATACCATTAACATGGGTAAGTCATCCTTATAGGAAGATACACTTCATGGTCTACATTTCATTCAACAAAAAACAAAAGATCAGTTTGTTGCAGCACATGAAATGCACTTTTTAAATGGTTTTCTCATTTTATTTGAAGGCCACATGGTTCCCCTTTGCAGTCATGCTCAAGTATAAAAAAAAAAAAATAGCAACTATGCAATTGCAAAGCAGGAAAGCAATAGAAAAAAATGCAAAAGAGATTCAAGTAGCCAGGAGTAAAAAAGAAAGGGGGGTGGGTCCCTGTTTCTATTTTTTTCCCATTTCATCAAATAATTCAAAGCTATATCTGTTCCCTCAGCACCAGCAATCTGTTGTAATCTTGAACTGTGAAGTAGAAAGATTGAGTGCTGGACTCACAGGCAACAATTGGAACTCATGGGCTCCTACTACCTTTGTTATTCTGACAAGTTATGTAACTGCTCCGAGCCTCTGTTTCCTTGTTGGAAATAACAAAGATAATAATGCTTACTTCACAGGATTATATCAGAGGATTAACAAATATGCAAGCCCATGTGCTATTTTCTTCCATTTTTAGTAGTCATCAGTGGCTCAGTACTAGTGATCCTAGGAATGAAGAGGATAAGTAGCTCATTACCGGTATTTGGGAGTCTTCAACCACAACAATTACTTTGAAAAAAAAAAAGAAAGAAAGAAAACCAAGAGTCCAGAAAGGCTTTCATTCTAACAATTTCAATTATTATGTAAAAAAAACACTTTTTTAAAAAAATAATGAGCAGTAAATCTTGTTACGGTTCTACAGATCCTAACCACTACTGCCCTCCAATTGCTTGCATCCTTTTGACTCTGAAGAGCAGCTTAATTATAGTTATTCTATGTACTTCAGAATGCAACCTATCCAAGATGTTAGAGGAATCTTTTAACATCTGAGCCACAAAAAAAATGTGGCTGGGTGAAGGGATAGATAACTAAATAAAACAAGAAAATGAAAGACATGTATCAAGGCCAGAGGTAGCTGGCATCTGTGATAGTGCATACCAAAATTTCCATCTGAATACTGATAAAGCTTCATATTTCCTATTGATTACTTGAAGTTGACAAATCCTAAAGATACAGAATGGTGTAATTTTTTTAAAAGTTCAATTTTCCAATGTGATGAGAGTCCTTGACTGAGAGCCAACATCATGCAGTGCAGCAATCACAAGTTAATGTTAGGGGAAATAAGACAGGCTTTATACAGATGTTTGTCTTGCCCCAGTAAAGTATGTCAATTAAAGAATGATGCAGCTCAGTAGATTCACACTTATGGTGGAATCAAACATTCTCCGTCAAGTTAGTTGGGTCTATACACTCTCCTGCAATTATCAATGGTGGATTTTAAAGGAATTTTGTTTCTGCTTTTATTATCATAATCTCTAAAAACTCTATGGTCTTTTTTTAATTAAGAAAGGATTTTTCAATTCATTGTTCAATCATATTAGAAAGAGAACGTGATGAGCCATTTCTAGATGGTTTATATGGTAGGAACTGGAAAATTATATAGAAAGCCCAGCTAATTAGCTGGTAAGCAGTATGCTATACATAAATACTTGATGAAAGACTTACAGAGGTTTATAGACCCAAGAAATTCTAGTGTTCTGTTGTCTGTTTTTTTGTTTTTTGTTTTTTGTTTTTTGTTTTTTGTTTTTTGTTTTTTACAAAAGCTTTGTCTATTCCATTGAACACCTTTGGAAACTTCCAGCAACTTTTGTCTATAAAAGTTTTACAGTTACAGACTTGGTTTGTTAAAGATTTGTGCCATTGGCCAAAAGCTAGAGAGGACAAATGCATTTAACTAAATTCAAAATTCGCTTAGGAAAATTGTGTTTCCAACTACACATACCCACAAAATACAGTATAATCTACCACAGAAAGGGAAATGACAAATGAGAAGTCAATAGTGTAACCTTTCAGAAGGTGGCCACTTGATACATTTTGGGAATGATCTGAGTTTGACTGTAAATGGCAATAAACAAATCCTCTTTAGACAGAACAGTCTGTTGCATGATGGGATGTCATTTTCTAGGTCTCATTCGTCTGCAAGAGCTCATCAAAGCTCCCTCCAGATATAACATTAAAATCAAAATCCGCCAGCTGCCCTCTGGGAATAAAGATGCCAAGCCTTTACTCAAGGAGATGAAGAAGGGCAAGGAGTTCTATGTGATATTTGATTGTTCACATGGAACAGCTGCTGAAATCCTTAAGCAGGTAAGAGGTGCGGGGAGGAAGTGAAGTGGGAGGGGGAGATTTGCTCATTTCTCTTTCTCAAAAATCCCATCTGGTTTCACCTAGTGCAGCATGATAAAACTGCAGCAGTCCTGTTTAGGCTGAGGATTGCAGCTTTCAGAATCCTTTTAAAGGGCCATAGGGCTCAGGGAGTTCAAAGAAGCCACCTGTTGTATATTGTTGTAGATGCTGAGGTCTAGGTATTCAGAGTCTGTAGATCCTGTCAACAGAGAAGGATGACATTTCAAGGTGATTAAGCATCTTTTCTTTTATATCTTGAAAAGACTGAGCAAATTTCATTTACATAAAGCCTGACTTGTCCTAAATGCACCTTCCTCACGGCAAGACCTCTTTTGCCAAACAAGCAAAATTCCAAGTATAGTGAGAAGGGGGCACAGGGACAATCAAAGAAAAGATCCTTCTTTTTTCTAACTTGTCACAGACAATGAGCTGCCTTGCATTAATCTTGATGAATAATGTGGGTGAGAACACTTGATAAATTGTGAAATCGTATATAAATGAAAGATGTTAGTAATGTTAAGAATGATAACAACAGGACAATCATTTCTGAGCACTTCAGGATATAGCACTGGTCTTATGCCCACAAAAGAAAAATCAGAATTAAAAAAAGATGATACAGAGACTAGTGGTTAACCCCAAGTGATTTTTGTACCCTTGAGGACTTTTGGCCATGTCTGGAGACATTTTTGATTGTCGTACTGGAGATAGTGGCACTCTCCTGGCAACTCGTAATTAGAGGCCAGGGACACTACAAAACATTCTGTAATGCACAGAACATCCATCATAACAAAGAACTGTGTACCCTAAAATGCCAATAGTGCTGAGGTTGAGAAACTTTGGCATAGACAAAGACAATGGAAAAGGCTAGCAAGATGATTATAATAGAAGCATTAATAAAGATCAAAGGAGGAATTTGGAGGAATTTGGGGGAAAATAGCCAGGCTATATTTACGTGGCCTCAGTGGGTGTCTCTTTGTATTTAATCTAAGTGGTTATTGTGGCATAAGGCAATGCTCTTATCTGAAATGACACAAACTGTTATTGTACTATCTAGTTTAAAAGGCTTGGCATGTGCTATGTGGTTGACTGGCAATGGACACTAATCTCATAAGTAGACCAACCCCTCTGCACAAATACACAGCTGCGGATTTCCAAATCATGTGGAAGAGCTCTTGGAGCAGCCATCCCACCTGACTCTCCGGTGCTGGATCTCATACTCGAAGGGCACCTCCCTGAAAACATTGAGTTCAGAGTTGAGTTTTTAATTCCACTGGAAGTAGACAATCAAGAAAGTTGACTAGAGGTTTCTATTATCTCCTGAATGATTATACTAAAAACCTATTTCAAGTTATAGAACATATTTAAAGCTAAAATTGAAAACAATCTTGGTGGAGGGGGGGAGCACCTGGGCGTCTCAGTTGCTTAAGTGTCTGACTCTTGATCTCAGCTCAGGTCTTGATTTCAGGGTTGTGAGTTCAAGCCCCCACATGGGGCATGGAGCCTACTTTAAAAAAAGGGGGGACGCCTGGGTGGCTCAGCAGTTGAGCTTCTGCCTTCTGTTCTGGGACCGAGTCCCACATCGGGCTCCCTACAGGGAGCCTTCTTCTCCCTCTGTGTCTCCACCTCTCTTTGTGTTTCTCATGAATAAATAAATAAATTCTGAAAAAAAAAAAAAAAAGAATCTTAGATAACCTCAAGCCTAATCCTCTCACTTAAGAGGAGCCAGGAGCTGGAACTCAACCTCCTCTATAGGATCCTGCACTTTTTCCACCATGAAATGTTGCTTCTCCACTTAGGTGGAGAATTTATGTTACCTCCTTATAGACTTGAGTTGCATTAACAAATCTTTAGATATTATAATTATAATGATCTCTCAGTAAAGAAAGCAAGCATGTTGCAGTGATGTCAACAGCTTACTTTAAAGGTAAATAAATATAATCAGCAGGACTTTATCTTAAGACTTCATTTGAGAATTTCAATACAGTTCATTAAAGTGTGTAATGGAGTATGAACCAGAACTGAGAAAAACACCCAGATTTTATGTGTAGCCCTCAAAATGCAAAGAAGCATCTCTTCCCACGAGCCTGTTATAACAGTGACTGGGGACTTCTGTTACATTTAAGAGAATGATTTGCTGATGAGGAGGCTTCTCTTGGTGAGAGATCCATTTGGCTCACATAACTGGCTACCTCTCTTCCAAAGCACAGACTTAGAATGGGTAATCCTGGGAAAGAGCTGCTAGGGTTTCTCCTCTATTTCAATAAATATGGATATGATGTTCCTTTGATGCAAGTGGCTCTTTCCTGATAGCATAAAGATTGCATCATTCAAAGACTGATTTTTTTTTTAAACAAGCCAAAAAAAAAAAAAAAAACCAACCAAACAAACAAACAAAAACCCCTCTAAGTGGAGCACTCCCAAGAAATGTCAGCCTGGTTACCCCAGGGGGAGTGGGATTAGTTCAGCTTTGTTCCAGCCATTGATGCAAATCCTTTTGCCTCCATCCTGTGCCATATTGTGTTTTATCTTGTTTACTTTGCCTCTTCATGTGAGTGGTAAGATTGCCGTAAGACATTGGTGGAAGCTACTAAAAAGCACATTCATCCATTTTTTGTTGAAGATTAATGAGCTGCAAATGTTGGGAAGGGGGGAAAGCCTTTTTAGAAAGTTCCAGCATAAAACCCCTACTTTGCTGCATATGAAAATACAGTCACTCTGTGAAATCACAGCAGATAATCTACGTTGGCTTTATGGGTTTTTTTGTGGACCTCCAAAAAGCTGTGTGGTTGGAAAGTGATATTGAAGACCTCAGGACTTTCTATTCTAGTCAAAATGAGGCCCAAGTGCTCTATGTGATCCAGTTTGACTTCATCCTTTGGCTTTGGGCAACAACATGCAGAAACAAAGATAGAGACCTTCCTTGTATCTGTCTACCAAGAGTGTCTCTAGAGAAGCTGGAGAGTGCAGGAGTTCCAGGTCCTAATTCTGGTGACCATTCAACCAATCTCTTCCTACCTCTTCTACTGAGGTGCCAACTGTGGTGCCTGGCATCCTATAAACTGTCTCATGCAGCCTCAAATAATCCCTGGAGTAAATTTGATATTCTCAGTCCAGAGTTGAAAAAACTAAAGCTCAGATAGGTTAAGTGCCCCAATGAGATCACTCTCTCTGAGTAACCAGGCTGCCACGTGGTCTCCAGAACACCTATTCTCAAGCCTATGTGCCTCTTTTACCATGAAGGGCCCCCATTCAGAAAATGGCAAGCCATTCCATTTCAAAGACTTCCAGAAACATATGGGAAAAACGACCACTTGCTGCTGGTCTCCTTTAGATGAAATTAATAGGAAGAGCTCCTACTTTTTTGGTGACTAAATCGTTGCTGACAAAATTTTCTCTACCAGGTCAACTTGGCTTCCTTCTCAAGCACATTTCCCATTATTTTCAAGCATTTCTCTGCACCTTCATCATATTTTACTACTTTTTAATGATTCTTCAGAAAGAAAAAGAAATCAAATGCACTTTAAAGAAGATGTCTGACATTTATCTAAAAGTAAAAATTGGGGAAAAGTCTATAGTTATTCTTGAGCATTCTAATCACTCCAGCAAAGTAATTATTTCTATTCATATTGGACAAGTGCTATATGATGAGAATCTGAAAAGTTATTTCCTAAAAATTAGTTAGAAATTCAAATGTCAAGACTTGATTAGGGTACAGAAGAACAGGGCTTTCATATGAATGAACTGTTTCTGTGAATTTCTGTAGTCTGAGAGTGTCCCCAACAACTAACCACACACACATGGGACTCATCCCATCATTTGGTGTCATCTTCTCTTCCTATCCATCTGTCACCTCCCAGCTAGCATCCTGCTGGTCCACAAGGGTGCTCCTGTCTCTCAGCCTGTTTTCAGTGTAGACACCCCCAGTCTTCTGCGCCTCTTCATTTTCACTTCCCACAAGTCCCACTCTCTTCCTACTGACTCTTCAGTGCTCACCCTACCTGCACCCTTGTTCCCTCCCACTGAGTGTGATTCTACCAAGGTAGTGGCTGATGGGAGGCGATTTTAAAGACAAGGAACAAAGTAAGAAGACTCTGCACTGGCATGCCATGCTGGGTAATAAGCAATCATCTCCTTTAATCTACACAATAACTCTTGGTATAATTGGTATTATCCCTCTTTTGCACACAAAAATTAAAGCTCAGAGATAGTAATAATTTTATCTATCATGCACTGAGTATGCTCTTAACACAAACATCCAGGCATTGACTCATTTGTTGCCCATATTCCCTACAATACTATAACCCCCAAGAGCATAGAAACCTCCTTTGTCTTGTTCTCCCAAATCCCAAGCATGTACATTACTTGAAACATAGCATTCAATTCTGCTCTGTTGAATAAGTAAAGGAAATGGATGAATGAATGATTCAAAATCTGTTCTAGAAGCTCTTGATAAAAGCAATCTCCAAAATTGCCTCCCTTCCACCTGACTCAGTGTGCTATACTCTCAACTGTGCCAAGCACTTTTGAACAAGTCACTCTTCTATGCCTCAGTTTCCTCCAAGGAGGGTTTTATTCAACCCCTGAAATCCTGTATTATTAAGAACTGTAACACAGTTCAGCCTATGACTTCACTTCCTGAAAATAAATTTGACTCTTCAGAGAAATGCATAGTCACTTTCAAATCCTGTAATAGGATTGAGAAAGCAAGTCACAATTTCAAGCACAGTAGCCTGAATCCTAATGCTTCCCTGATAGAAAGGGAGGGAACAATGTGATGCTCCATCCAGCAGGGAAGCTGCATCAGGGCTGGGCCAATTCCCGGAGCTGGAGAGCGGCCATACTGAGCGTGAACACACTTTTTCTGACTCAGGAAACCTGCTGTCTTGTTTACATGAACAAGTGCATTAGAAGAGAGACTTTTTTCCCCTCACGACACTTGTAGTAATGAGTATTAAGCTATAATTGAGCCATTAGTCTCCATAAAACATTTTAGTACCAAAATATTTTGTGGAATTATATCACATTTTCTCCTGTCAACATTTGTGCACTGTTGTGTTGTTTTTATTTTTTTTCCCTTTCTGTCAATTAGCATAAAAACAAGGCCAGGGAGAAAATGTATTTTTTTAATGCCTGGCTTCCCTCTACTAGGCAGTGCAGTGGCAATGCTGATTAATCAAATAATTTTATGCATTGATTCTTCCCTCATGGAAGTTGTGCCTATTGCCTGGGACCAGGACAAGCAGAAGTGGTTAGAAGGGGTTCGTTTCATGTTTTTACAGGAGGACAGAAGCACTGCCGGTCTTCATCTCTCACACAGAAAATTGTCAGTCAAGCAGTACAGCTGCAATTTGCCAAGAGATTACAAACCTGTGTTTGGAACCCATTCCCAACAAGTCAGATATGCAACTCTCTCATTTCTAATCATAATACACAAAATAGGCCAAAGACCTCAAGAGCTACTTTTCATGGAACTTCCTGTGTGCCAGGCACTGTGCTAAGCAGATAAAATGTACCACTCATTTAATTTTTTAGGAGAAAATTCTGTATACAAGAAACGGACAGAGCTCAGAGGGATTTTGTAAATTGTCCAAGGTCACAGAGCCAGCAATGCCTAGGCTGGGATTCATAACTTATCTCAGACTTAGAAAGGAAAAAAAAAACAATCCTAATCTGCTACTCTTACGTACACCAACATGCCAACTGATTCTCCTCACAATAGAACATGGAACACATTAGTTAAGTGTTATATTTCTTTAATGCAATTATTTCATTCTATTCTCCAACATTTAGTCATTTGCCTAGTTCACATAAGTTCTCAAGAAATGTTGATTATATTGAAACCAAGGAGAGAATGTGGTAGAAACACGGTAGAAAAATTCACTTTCACTTGACACATGTCTGTTGAGCACTGACTGAAGGCGAGAAAGATACAACAGTAAAAAGCACAAGAAAAAAATAAGTCCCTGACCTCTTGAGCAAAAGATCTTGAAAATAAAAGTCATAGAATGTAGCTATCCAATGCCTACAGATGGGTGAAAGACAGAGAAACTCATTTTTATAGCAGAAAGGGACTGCGACTAGAGTCTTAGACTGAAGGTTGGTAGGTCGAGTTGCAAGGTCTGCTCTTGCCCTAATAGAATAAAATAATTGCTATTCATTGGTCACTCACTATGCTCTAGAACGTTCTATGCACTTGACGTGGATATCTTCGTATATTTTCAAAATATCCCATGTTACAGATGGGACAAATGAGGTTTCAGGTCATCTACCCAAGAGCAAAGCTGGATTTCAAGCCAGGGCTTAACATGCCTATGACCTGAGTTGCTTATATCCCTTAAATATGCTACTTTGAGCAAGTCTGTTGATTCTTCTTCAACCCCATCACTTCTTCTGTAAAAGAGGATTGTTGGCTCCTAATCTTGCTAAGGCTCTCTTCTGCTCTGAGCTTCCATGCATACAAGTGATCAAGATCCTCTTCCCAGTGTTTAAACATAAGGGATTTGCACATTGCCTTGTACTTAGTAGGCTTTCAAAGAAATGGGGAAATAATTAAGCAGTTCATTTTTTTAAGTTCCTAGAGTCCTTTGGTAGTTTTTGAGACAGTTAATTGATGGGAAATTTATTACTTTGGCTAAATCCTGAGAATGTAATAATGATAACTCTCAATTTATTCTAACTGATGATCATTTGTAGTATATTATATAATTATTTTGGCAGCATATTCTCATCCAAATTGTTTTTTCTCTCAGGCTGATATGAAAATCTATTTACATTTCCTGAGCATAGAATTAGTTTTGGTTGTAAGGAGCGGTTCATAGATAGGAGTATGTTACTTAATACACACAAGAATTGATTGACCACTGTAGATAATTCACAATGTAGTGAAGGGATTTGCAATTTGTCCATACTTTCAGTGTATAGGATGCCTGTTTGCATACCTGCAAAAACTTCCAAAGAGTAAATTTGGAAGAGGATATAGATTTGTTTCTATCTGAATTGGGAGGTAATAAAATCATATATTATGCCTCAGAATTTGGCTGTAATATGTGGTAAAAGAAATTATCCTTGCAATAGAAGTGGGGTAATGTAGAAGGGATCATATAAATAATTTGACCATGTACATCAAAACATGTGTTAAACCTTTAACAGGATTAGTGAACCTCAGCTTTAGTCAAAATTTAGAGGATATTCATTCCCCTCAATGTGCTTTTTTCAGGAGAAAGGATCCATAGCTTCTATCAGGTTCTATAAAGAAGCCTGAAGACTGAAGTAGATTAAAAATCACTTTTCTATGTTAACCACAACAGCTGCTTCAACCCTTCATAAATGCAAGATTTTACCAAAAGAATCTCCCCCACCCTACTTTCCCCACGACTGTTAGCCAAATCCTTTCCATCATAAGAGTGGCCCTGTAAGATGTATTTCACCATTTATTCAGCTAGCATGTATTAGATGTTTTGTATATGTGGAAGATTATGCCAAGGTAGAGGGGGAGGAAAATACAATGAAAAACTCTAATGTATTGGGTGAGGTCATTTAGTGAAGGATCTTGGGATTCATTATTTGCTACATCTGTAAAATGGGAATGTCATAGTGCATGTCTCACATTGTTTTGAGAGAAGTTAAATATGACAATGCCTTTAAGGCATTAAGCCCAACGCTGATACATGAAATATCCCACATGTGAGACTTTATCATCATCAATATCATCGCTGGTATCGTGCCTGGGCAAAACTACAAGAGTGATACAGTGCTTCCCACTGCTAACTCTGACATGGCATTATCTCCTACACTTTGTCACAATGGTCCCCACACCTCCTCTCAGCCTGACTTCCCAAGTGTCCCTATCGTATCTTGCCCAATGTCATGAAATCTCTACACCAAACTTAACACACTACATCTTCCTCCTCTTCCTTCCTCCAGCCAACCACTTTCTCCCCTTGCCCCTGTCTTGGTGATAGAAACACAGCCAATTGCTCAAGCTAGAAACCTGGGGGTTCACTTGACTCTACCCCACTCTTCCTCTTTATGAGTCACCAAATGTTATAGCTTCTGCCTTCTGAATATATTTCAGATTCAACCTCCTTTTCTCCATCTCTATCATCATCTTCCTCCTACCCTAGAAAAATTGATCACTATGTTACAAGCACCCTGCCATTTTTCCCTATCCAGCATCCGTGTAGCCTCAAAGACTGTACATCCCAAATAAAGTATGTGACCTTACTCCACTCATTTGAAATTCCTGAGTGCCATATTCCCATGCCCACATTGCCTTGAATACAAAGAATGCACTGTTTCACATGTCACACAAAGCCTTCCACACCTTGTACCCACTGCCATTACAATACCGAGTATACAAGAATATCTGTTATAATATCTATGGCACATTTTAACAACAACAAAAAGAAGTATATATTTTGTTTACGGACTGTCCTTTTTTGATGAAATTTTACTCCATTGAAGAGATTAAAGATCTTCCCATGCCTGGGTGGCTCAGCGGTTTAGTGCCTGCCTTTGGCTGAGGGCATGATCCTGGAGTCCCAGGATCAAGTCCCACATTGGGCTCCCTGCATGGAGCCTGCTTCTCCCTCTGCTTGTCTCTCTCTCTCTCTCTCTCTCTCTCTCTCTCTCTCTATGTGTGTGTGTGTGTCTTTCATGAATAAATAAATAAAATCTTCAAAAAAAAAAAAAAGATCTTCCCAAACATCACCAAAGGGATTTAAAATTAGGATCAGTTAATTCTAATATCTAAAGAAATATTGTAATAAAATAGCAATGTAGGTCTGACATCCTGACACAAGGAAGAAGAGTGAGTGAGGGTCCTCATGGAACCTGTGACACCATCCAAGGCACAACCTTGTACAGCTAGGGCTAGCTGTGTGGACAGAAATCTCTTTCGAAAATTTATGGACAGCTTATCAAGTTTTCTTGGTTTGATGGATCCATTCTTTATGATAAAGCTCCAACTTCTGTGGTTCTAACTCTGGTCTCACCAAACAACCATATGCTTTTATTTTATTGGGTTCTCAAAGTCCAGAAGAACTTTGTGCAAATTATTGACTTTCCTGCCACATATATATCCTATTATCAGTTAATAAGTTAATATAGCACAGAGAGCCCAGGATTGAAATCAAACCTAGGTTCAACTGCTATAGCTATGCTCTGTCTTTTAAATCTATAGATTGAAGAAAACACCTTCTCCCCAGTAGTATGAAAAAAAAGAACCTAAACCAAAACCAAAACCTATTACAGCAGTGGGCACGTTGTAGCACTTATAAAACAGTCACTATGACCATTATTGCTGTAGCTTAAAAATATAAATCTTATTAATATAAAGAGGTAATTATCAGTGATTATCAGGTCTGCCTGTATGTGGGTATTACCTGGAGAGCTTTAAACAGATACCAATGCCTAAAATATATCCCAGACCAAATAAATCAGAATAGTTAGAGATAGGGTACAGACAACAGTGTTTTTTAAAAGTTCTTTGGAGATGCTAATACATTAAGAAAAACTCATATGAATAGTTACTAAATTGGATAGTTATTAAATAAATTGAAAAACCAAAAAGCCGAAAAAGCTGACGAACAGGACCCAGACTCACGATGACTTCACTAATCTACAGATACTCATGAACCAGCAAGACCACTATTTAATGGCTTCATGCCCATCTCTCCTTCAAAAAGTTATGTTTAGGGTAATTGGAGGTGTAGTTTTTATGACCACCATCATGAAAGTAGCTTATTACAAAAAGGCTACAATGTATTCAACATATTTATTTTCTGTTAACTTTCCAAATTTGTTTAGTACTTTGTCTAGACTTGTTCTGTATTTTGCTGTTCAAACTTTTCTTCCATTGTGTTCTTTTTTACACATCATTTCTCCACCAGTGTTCCCTGGATGTTGCAGAGAGTTTATTCTTTAGGTTCATGTAATCCTCCAAAATCTTCACTCCCTCCTTTTGATCAGGTTGTCTCTTTCTTTCTGCCAGGGGAAATCTTTTCTCCTGCTCTGATGTCAGCAGTCCACATCCCTGGAATATCATAATCTCTTCTGTTGTGCACCTGAGTGGTGCCATCTGGCTCTTCTAGTAGGATTATCTCCTGAAGCGAAACTAAACCTCATTGGCTTTCAGTCCATTTATTGATATCTATTAGCATCAGCTTCCCTTCTCCTCCTGACCATACTTCTAGAGGAAAAGCTTAAAAGAAATTAAGACTGAAAGATACTCCCAAATAATATGACCATTTCATTCACTAACACTTTGTGGAACATTCTTTGCTTTTCTCTAATTTCTCTTGGAGGCAGGAGGAAAGTAGCCTGGGTTTGTCAATGGCATAGCACCATCTCCCAGTGGAAGGAAAAGCCCTAGATTTTCTTTGTGGGTGGCTTATATCCCTGCACAGGCACATAGTTAGCATATGTATGTGAATGGAGGGAGTCAGAAAAATTTAGAAAGTTTTCAGCTTCAAACATTTTCCCCCTTGACACATGTACTTGCTCTTAATATACCAACGTTCTGAAGTCTGAGGCACCATGATCACAGAAAGATGAGCAAATGAAGTGCATTGGTTTCCTACTGCTGCTGTAACAAATTTTCACTAATGTGGTAGCTTAAAACAATACAAATTTATTTGCTTATAGTTATCCCAAGTCTGAAGTCAAGGTTTGCCAGGGTTGCATTCCTTTTGAAGGGCTTAGAGAAGAATCCAATTCCTTTTCTAGCTGCTAACGGCTGTCCTTATTCCTTGACTTGTGGCCCCACATCAGTTGCGTCCCCCTCCCCCTGCTTCTATTTTCACATCACCTTCTCTGCCTTCTGACCCTCTGCTTCCATCTTATAAGGATTCTTGTGATTATATTGGGCCCATGTGAATAAACTAAAATAATCCTCCACACACACAGAGCAATCCCCCCAAATTAAAATCCTTAATTTAATCACATCTGCAAAGTTCTTTTTTCACATGTAAAGTAACATTTTAGTAGATTCTAGAAATTGCAATATGGACATTTTTATGGGACCATTCTTCAGCTACTCCATAAGGAGTTCTGTACATTAGTGGGGACCCAATGCTATTTTCTATGTGTTCCACTGTTTTATAGATATTGGCTATGATCATTTAATTTGGCATGAGCTTTTTTTGTTTATACAACAATAAAAAATGATCTCAAGGCCAATTTATACCTCGCTTGTACTACTGACAGTCAGCATAAAAAAGTGTGTTGCCATAGAAGTATCCTTCTCAAAGGATAGTGTAGATGGAGCCTACAGTACCACAGTCAGCAGGTGAGAAAGAGCTGTACCCTAGCACTCAAACCTTCTTCTTAAAAATCACTGCTCTGAAACTTGATATCATTCAACTGATTTCCTGAAGATTATCCTTGTGCTGAAATAATGTATTTCTACCTTAAAGTAAAACCATTATTTTAGCCACATTGCATGTCATACATTTGGAAGTTGTTCACTTGAAATTATTGACTAAAAACCATGTCTGATGGTTGAGAATTTATCTTGATATTGAGAAGGCTATAAATGGAGCAATACACTTTAGGTTAGTCAATATAAACTTCTAAGACACCTATTTTTCAATGAAAAGACGCAGTAATAAAAACCTTTATAAATATTACAAGGATATCTCAGAATTGCTCAGGAGCACTCCAGGCTCTATTTTAAGTTTCTGCTACTATGATGGCAGTGCATGTCAATTATTTGTGACATATGGCTCACCCTTCGTTGAAGATTTGTAGAGAATTTCTTTGTTACTACCTCCATAACATTGCATCACCTTCTGAAAAATGATCAAGTTAAAATATGATGTAGGCTTCTTGAGATACCAGGACATGTTGTTGGAAGACTTTAACCCAGAGACTTTCCAGGTATCTTGTAGGCCAACTGTGTCACCAACTGTAGAATTTAGAACCCCCAAATTATCTTGCTCATCTTCAACTGGACTTGAATGAGGGGTCTCAAGGCAAACTAAAAATATGATCTTTGTGTTGCTCAGGTTGTATGTGATAACCCATCTAAATCCAAGAGATAATCTTTGCCAAGAATAAGACTGCACCAAGGAAAGTCAATGCTGTTATGAAGAAGGTCATGAACGTTCTTTATAAAAGCTCCAGAAAGCACATGGGCTGAGTTGGGGCTCATCATTATTAATGAGCAATAACTATGTTTCAAGGTATAATGATAAAAGTGGGACCATCAGAACTGTCCTTTTGAGAATCAACTGTCCATGAATTTAATTCTACCTTCTGATGATTCATTTTAACTACAAAAGGAAGAAATTTGTAATTATTTTCAAGTCACTGAAACAACAGAATAGTCATGTGGCACTTCCATCATGATATAATCCAGAGAAACCCTTCAAATAGGTATCAACCACCCTTCCTCTTGCTGGTTTAGGGTTATGTTTTCTAGATTGCATAGAATATCATATGCAAAGTATCAAGACTTTGAGTTTTTTAGTACTGTTCTCTGTGTTAGGGTTCTCCAGAGAAACAGAACCCATAGGAGATAGATGTGAAAAGATTTAATATGAGGAATTTGTTCACATGACTATAGACACTGAGAAGGCTCACAATCCGCCCTCCAAAAACTGGAGATTCAGGAAAGTGTGGTATAATTCCTGTTTAAGTCTGGAGACCTGCAAACCAGAAGAGCCAGTGGTGAAAATCTTAGTCCAAGGGCAGGGGAAAAGCAAAGTTCTAGCTCAGGTAGTCAGGCAGGAAGAAAAAGGATGCGTTACTCCTTCCTCTGCCTTTCTGCTTCATTTCGGGTCTGAGTGGATTGGATGGTGTCACCACACTGAGAGGGTCATCTGCTTTGCTGGGTCTGAGTCACCAATTCAAAAGTTTCTCTAATCTGGAAACACCCTCACAGACACACCCAGAAATAATGTTTAATCTGGGCACGCATTGGCCTGGCCAAGTTGACACAAAAAAAATTAACCATCACAGTCTTTTTTGAGTTCTTATAATTGATTCTGCAGGGACATAGAGTATGATTAACTATGAATAATATTTTGTTGAGGGCCTTTTTTTTTTTCACTCTAACCCAAACCATCTGCATCAGATCTGAATCTGAGAAAAAAAAAATCTTTCAGCTTGTCCCAACCATGATTACTTATTATGTGCTATATATTTATTACATAAGAAGTTAAATCAGCCTAGAAAATACATTTGAAACAAAATGATATATACTTTGTTTTTAAAGGGAGAGGAGTTGGAATGAAGGGGGAAATTAGATAAGGAAAACAAAGATGAATGTCATTGGCACACACAGAATATATATACCTTGTGTTCCTATCTACTGCTAAAGAAGAACTCACAATTTTCACCCTAAACTCCCTAGCACTCAAAACATAGTCACAAAAAAGAGCACTTGCATGCCTTACAGTACTCACGAAACAGAAAATTGCATTTATTCAGAAGAAAAACAGCTTTTATGGCCCTCATAACCATGTTAGGCACCTATCAGGGTGAAATCTCTGGAGGGTGACCCATGTCAGGGTGACCAAAACCAGCACACGGCCCCACCCAATCACAAGAGGGCAAGAAATGCAGTCCTGCAATTTGCCCTTCCAGATGGAAAATTGGCAACGGCACCCATGATGTCTAAACTATCGGCCTTCTAACAACAAGACAAGTAGTAGATACTCAGTATTATCCCTTCCATAGATATATAATGTTATTGAAAGGGCTGGATATTTTACCATCAATCTAAGTCAATGATGTGATGTCAAGGTTATTTAATAAGAATAATCCTGTTAGAAAACAACCACTATTAAAAGAACATATTAGTGGAAGCAATAAAAGATAATATGCCATCAATATGAATAGTATAGACAGCCACATTTATTACACATTAGCGTTTGTGATGTGGTGTGTTCTGTGCTGTTAGAAATGATTTAAAGATAACCGGAACCAGTTTCTAGCAATACTGCCTTGGTACAGTATACACGGCCTAGGTCAGCACCACTCGGCTAGTCTAGCAGACAAGTACACTATCAAAATTCAAAGAAGGTAACATTTCCAAGGAAAAAGTCAGTTTTTGCAAAGATTAGAAAACTCCCCATATCATGATTATACTTTTTTATTTGAAAAAACTGACATTTATCTTGATGTGACATTTTCCTAATCCCTTAATGACTTTTAGTTGAAATACCAACGTGCAGAGAGAAAATCGTCATATGAATACAATACTTCTATTTATGAAGTATACTACTATTAGACGACAGAGCTGCTGGTCCCGACTAGTCCCACAGACTCTCACATGGACAATTGTTTAAAAAGCACCACCTTCGGTGCTACTGGCCTTCTTCTTTCCCAGAAGCTTCTCATTCACCTGTGTCCTAGAGAGTCCACAAAGGCGGAAGCAGAGCCTTCACTCATGATTATATTTCTTTTTTTTTTCTTTTTTTTTAATGACTATATTTCTTAATTCCCATTTCTAAGATGTTCAAGGGAAGAAACCAGGAGGCATTAACCCAGGCACTAGGTAGGAAAGTCAAAAATGGAGATTTTTCCAGTGTGCCAAGTAAAAGGCATCCCGGAAGGGAGGACCCAAGGGTTCTTTCTGCAATAAAAGTAGACCTGTTGGCTGAATATTAACTGCATCTTCATAACTTTTTTCTAACATTAAATAAGAGGTGTATCAAATGAATATTTGCCTCCAAGAATTAAAAAATAATAAAAAGGATTAGTTGAATGAGTGCTTAAAATGTCTTAAATGTCTCCATAATACAATTTTAAAAGGAAAGTCAACCCAAGTGAAAAGCTAAAAACCTCGGGTGCCTTTTTGTTTATTTTTCAGTTTCAGAAATGATATTTTAAATCTCAGTGTCCAGCTCCATATCTTTACATAAAACTTGCCCAGGCCTCTTTGAAGAGGTAGTCTTGGCTGCAATTATGCTATCTAATGACGAAAGTGAAAAATTGGATTCCTGACTGACCCCGGCAGGTTAGCTCTTTATGCTCCAATGATATAAGAGACCAGCTAATAAGACCTCACCATGCATGGCTTTAAATGTTATTGATGGCCTTAAAGCAATTCTACCCTTTTTAAAATTCTTTTGTGCATCTGGTCTTGTTATCACCCCGGGAGTGACTTACACGCAGTGGGCTCATGATTCAGAGAGAGAGTTTCCTGTCATTTGTCTTACCTTCATGGCATTACGATTTCGCTAAATTTTCCTCTGGGAAAATTAACAGAGAGGGCAAAAGAAGCATCGATTGGTGTGTTTTGTGCTGTCAGTGAATACCCTCTTCATTCTTTATCCCTTCTCATGTAAAATCATTTGAGTTTAGATATTTTAGGCACTTTCTGACCTCTGATAACACACATTGCCTTCCCTAAGATCGTTTCAATCCATCTCTTCAGTTGAAGTTATGAAAGCCTGTTCTCTGGTGTGAATGGACATGTTTTCCACAGAGCTGTGCTTCTCAACCACTGCTGTGAAATACAGAAACCAAGGCTCTGCTCTGGGGAATTCCAGCTTGGGCTGTCTCTGTGATGGAGTCTAAGAATATCTGATTCTAAAACTTTCAGAGGGGATTCTCATTTGCATTCAGAATTTATCAGAACTGCGGGAAAAAATTGCCTTGGAAATTTGAGTTCTGAGTCTTCTCCATTCATTTCTATACAAAGGCCAAAAAATGGCACCCAGTGGTCCTTTGCTGACCTCCCCCCCACCCAAGGAAGGTGATACCCTTGATTTAGAAGGGTATCCAAATCATTTGCACTGGTTTCTTCTCAATGGACACCATTTCCAGGAATCTAAAAGGAAGATCACATTTTAATCAACTGCCTTTACCTAGAACCCTTGCCTTTTCTGTTCACCTCTTTTCCCCCTTCCCTACCTGGTAAAAACAATGCACACAGGATGTCTGGAACTGTCAAGATCCCCATGTAGGTAACAGGATCAGAATTAAGAGACAGTGAGACATTTGTACAAGAACAGTCCCCATCCTTCAATCTATAAACAAATCCTCTTTTCCCCTATTCATACATACTGTGGGATAAGATAGGAAAGCAGCAGAGAGAAAGGCTTCAGAGATATGCATATGTATAAACCCTCATTTAAATATATCTACATACCAGTATTGCAATTCAACATTTAATGAGTTCTACTCTGAGGCAGTACGAGAAGTATTAAAGCTAAGGAGATCAATAAAATATCTTTCTAAGCATGGGGTTACTCGGACACCTAGGCAATGAGGAGAGCAAAACACTGTTATTAAGAACAGTTCCAAATACTAAATTTGTTGTGCATACACTACCTTTAAACTTTTTTAATTTAAATTATACTTACCATTTCAATGCAGATTGAACATAGTCTGATGAGAAAACATTGGATGGAGGCTAATGGCCTGGGTCCTCAGCTGCCCACATCAGCTCCCCATCAGCCACTGATCTGTCTGAGGTCTCTGATCTGCTGAATATGTAGATTTCCAAAGCCCCTTCCTGCTCTATATCCTCAAACTATTGCAATTGCCCTGCTAATGATCTATTTCTTATTATAATTCTGTTTCTGATTCTTTCCCCTTATTTCTCTTTTGCAGATTCTTTTCATGGGCATGATGACTGAGTACTATCACTACTTTTTCACAACCCTGGTAAGCACTTCCAGTGGAAATGTATTCCTTGCTGTAGGAAAACATCTCCAGTTATTTCAAAAGTCAGCCCCACCAGTGTCAGAAGCAGGGTATTGTCATGGAGATTTGTCTTACTTTCCTAAGAATCCTTTAAATCCAGAAATGCTGAACAGCAGGTTCTTTCTTCTTTTTTTTTAAAGTAGCATCAATGCCTGTGCATCTGGAAAGGGATTAAAATGATAGTTCCATTAAATAGAAACTGTCAAAGAGCAAACTAGTCATAAAGAATCATCTACATTTTCTAGATACATTAGAAGGCACACTAAAATGTCTCTTAGCTTTTTTGATCTTATGGGATTTACGGAGACCCTTCAGGACCAATTTGCCCTCACGGTCTTGCTTTTTTCATCCTTTGCTCACAAGCAGATATTACAAATCAGACCCTGGACTTTCCATATTCTAGATTGCATAGGATCCTCAATTTATAGGCCAACCTAACTTTGTGTAATGTATTCATTTTAGCACATCACGTTGCTTGCTGTGGAGTTTGTGAGGGATTCCATATGCATTCTAGAATTTTCTGTCTGACGTCTTGTAGTTTGAGTAACTTTCCCTCCATTCATTGAGCGCGCTAAAGGAAATCTTTCTTTCTGGGGTCTTATTCTTTAAATTTGCTTCCTTAAGCATTTTCCTTTTGTTTTATCTGCATTTGCCATGCTTTGCTTTTTATATTCTTAACCATTCTTGCCCATGAGTATTGGTAAAACTTACAGAAGAAAGTTATGTAGTACAAGGGGGGGGGGCGGAATATAACACTTTAGAAGGCACTACTCTTTTTCTGATACTGAGCCAGGAGGACAGAACTGCCCTCTTAAAACTCTACGGTCTAATTCAACATTATCTTGGGAAAGGGTAGCTGCATAAAGAAGAATTATTCAGAAGAACAAATCCGTGTGCCTCTTCTGCAAATACAGATCATGAGCTGCTTCTGAAGCTGCCTCTCCTTAGGAACCACGGTCATCACTGATCATCTTGCATTGCACTTCCATAAAGCAGTTGCACTGTTAGGAAATTTTTATGCAAGTTTTTCTCTTTTTCTTTCCTTGTTAAGTGTTATTTTGAATGTTTGGTTTATTCCAAATGCAAGATATCTTTAATGACATATGATAGAGTTAAACCTTTCTTCACAAGAAGCAAGCTGAAATTTTTGTATTGTTTTAAATATGAATCAACAGGGGCACCTGCATGGCTCAGATGGTTAAGCATCTGCCTTGGGCTCCATTTGTCTTCAGCTCAGGTCATGATCTCAGGGTCCTGGGATCAAGCCCAATGTCAGGCTCCCTACTCAGTGGGGAGTCTGCTTCTCCCTTTGCTCCTCCCTATTGCTTGTGCTCTCTCTTTCATAAATAAATAAATAGATAAATAAATAAATGAATGGATAAATAAATAAATAAATAAAATCTTAAAAAAATAAATATGAATCAACATAAACATCTGGTTTATACTCAGCCTCATCTGTAAGAGAAAACTTAAGTGGGTTAAACTTTTCTTCCTGAAACATTGTCTGAAAGGGAATTAGTTCCAGTGCTATGATACCCATGTTCACACAACCCTACGCTTTGGTTCGTTCTCCAAGGAGAACACTCAGAGCTTGCATCCAGTGAGCATTCTTCATGCCCTCATTATATGGGGCATGGATCAATGAACCAGAGAATGGTATTTTTTCCTGCTGGAAGTGATCTTCCTATCAAATGCATAAGAAAATTCCAAATTTCATCTCCTTTAGCAGATCTAAGGCAGCAGGAAGTGATGGGTCATCCTGGGATTAGTCACATCACCACTCAGTTTCAGTGTCCTCATCTGTAAAATAAAAGCATTGGACCAAATGGACACAGAGATCCCTTCCAACTCCCCAAACCCTATGTTCTAGAAACAGAACTTTAACTTCTCAGAATATTGTACCCTGTGCCCAAGGGCATACTAATTCCTCTTCTTGGTTTATCCAAATTCTAATAGCATTGCAAAAAATAGTGGAAAATGTAAACTGCTCACTGCCTAGAGTTTCTCAGGCAGCGTGCAAGCGAAGAACAATGGGAAACATTCTTTGATGAAGCAGTGAGGATGGCAGCTATTTTAATTTTAATCTACCTGTTGTTTCAGCAGTCATTATTCTGTTTTGCATAAATGACATTGAAAATGTTAACTCTTTCTACTTTTATCATTTTTAATACTGCGCAGGACTTATTTGCTTTAGATCTGGAACTCTATAGGTACAGTGGGGTAAACATGACTGGATTTCGGCTGCTTAATATTGACAACCCTCATGTGTCCTCCATCATTGAGAAGTGGTCCATGGAGAGATTGCAGGCACCCCCCAGGCCTGAGACTGGCCTCTTGGATGGCATGATGACAGTAAGTAGTCTTAAAATAAAAATCATTTGAGATGACGTTTGCTTCCTTAGGGGTTAGGTAAAGAATCACCTATGCCTCCTCTAGTGGAAGTAAAAGTATTATAACTTGTGCCTTGACTTGAATGAGAGAAGGAGTAAAATTTTTAGGTATTTTGAAAGTCTATGCACGGCAACTATCGAAAATTGCTATTTCCAGCTCTCTGGACTGTACGTCCCTTTGATTTAAAAAAAAAAAAAAGAGTTAAATGAGTAGCCACCATTGCCAGCCAAATGGAGCCAAAGCAGAAGCCAAAGTGAGGGTGAGTAGAGTGAGTTTTACCCTTGGAAATGAGGCCTTGGGAAGGGGGGAGGGAAGGAAGAGCAAGCTGCCTACAAAAGTGATGCAGAACAAGTTTGCGGCCCTCCTTTCTTTTCTTTTTTATTAATAAATTTATTTTTTATTGGTGTTCAATTTGCCAACATATAGAATAACACCCAGTGCTCATGCCATGCGGCGCTCCTTTCTTGCCACATCTCAGCAAACGGTGGCACACGTGGAAAGACACCAGATTTGCATACAGTTGGTGTGTTCACATTCTTCCTGCCTGGATGTGTACAGGAACACCTCTGCAGACACTGACAGTGATTCACACCAGCCATATGTTGCTCTTGAAGCAGATGCCAGGCCCACCTCCCGACAAGGAGAGGTACTCTGCTGAACAGATAAATTGCAAACTGCCTCATCAGAGAGCTTCTCGCTAACATCATTTGTCTTTTGTTGTCAAATGCACCTACCTTAGCTTTATTTCTCTAATGAAGCTCCCTACGTGATGAAGAAAATAGCAGGACATTTTTTAAAAAGCTTTCTATGTAGGAATCATGTCATCTATAGGGAAAGATACTAGGAATGCGGGCAGGTAATAGCATTTGAAATTGGCAGAGTATTTCATTCTCTGTTCCCATCATCGGGAGAAGCACTCTTGCTTTTAAGATGCAATTTACCGATAACCGAAAGGTATCATCTTGCAGAGAAATGAACTTGGGATTTCTTTTCCTTTTCTACCATTTTTTTTTTCATGAGAAACAAATGAATACCAAGGAAAATGAATTAATAAATGAAGTGGTTCTGGATGATTCCTTGTTCAAGCTCCCTGATTGTTTTTCAAACCTGAAATAACTCTTAAAATATACAGTGATCGGAGAGATAATGATAGAAAGCATTTTAATACAAATGAGCCTTCGGTGATTTGAAACATTGCTTTGAATAGGAACAAGTAGAGACTATCCAGGGAAGTACTAGACCTTCTGAGAGGGAAGAGGGCAAGCTAGAGAGAAAAAGAGTTAGAGACAGAGGGAGACAGAGAGGTATGCTAATACAACAGCTTTTCTCTTCTTCCTCTTGGATTTATAATTCCAGTGAGTTCAAATGTCTCAAATCCCCTGCCCTCGCACCTTGCCTCCCAATGAGATTTCTATCCACAGGCTGAGATCTCCAATAATTGTTACCTACACTCAGTGTATTCCTCTAAAAAAGTTACAGTTTGGAGCTATGTTATCACAGCTTGTGGATTCAGGCCAAACATTAAATATTCATCACAAGTATGGCTTAATTTACCAAAAAAAAAAAAAAAGCATCTGTTGCGTTCAATTATACAGGACAGTTTGTACATATTGACTGAGATAAGGAAAATCGTTGAACAAGGAGGATAGAACCATGCAAGTCACACCAACTCAGGCCAGGCAGGGGATGCAGCTACTCCGCTAGGACTGCGGCCGGTGGCCTAGGCAAATGGCAGTTCCATGGGCAGGAAGCATGGTGGAGCCAAGTCCCAGTGGATGGAAGAGGTCCTGTTTTGCCTAAAGTTTACTACTGTCATCTCACTTAAGAAAGGGATTTCTAGGCTCTGTTATTGCTCCTGTTATTATTAGAAACTATAAAAAAAGAGAAAGGGGATTTATTAGTAAGGAAGAGAAGGGTTCCCTGGGCACCAAAAGTTGGGGAGAGTAGATATATCAGTCATGTCTATACTAGTCTAAAAAAGTGGTAGAACACAGCACCCACTAGAAGTTGAATCCCATAGTCATACAGATCGGTTTTCCTCTAGTTTCACTGAAATAGAAGTGATATACTTCATCGTATAAGTGTAAGGTATACAGCATAACGGATTGACTTACATATATTGTGAAATGATTATTGCAATTAGTTTAATTAGCATGCATCATCTCATATAGCTACAATAAAAAGAAAAAAAATATTTAGATACAGTTTTGAAATTAATCCCAAGAAGTATAATAGTAGACTCCATTTTGGCTTCTAGTAATGGAGGCCCATTTGGGGATGTGGAAACTGAGTCACAAGTGAGTTTAAAGAGTAGATTTACAGGTTTGAAGCCCAATGGGCTAATCTGAGTTGAGAGAGCAGAAACTCATGTCCCCAAGCCAGGGCCCAGATCTAACAAATCTTTGTTCTCATGTTGCCTCTGTACTCAAACCATTTTCTTCCCCACCTTCCTGATAAAAAAAAAAGCCCTATGGTTTCAGTTCCACTGGGTCTATATTCCTCAGATCTCATGGTTCATTCTTTCTTGCATCTGTAGCATTTGTGACTCTCACTGCCTAAAACCTTCTTCCCCTGTCAAATCCATTTCACCAGAGAGGCCTGTTATTCTTTCTCCCATGGCCTGTTTTCTTTCGCTGTGTAGCCCTACAACTTCACACACTATATTTCGATTCGTTTGTTCAGTGCCTTCCTCTACAAGAATACAAACTCCATGAGGACAGAGAGGCTTTGTCTTTTTGTGATCTCCTTTATGCCCAGAAATATAAAAGGTCTGGCACAAAGCAGGCCTTCAATAAATATGTATTTAATATGGGAGCTAATGCTAAATAAATAAAAATTGGGCTTCTGCTAAGACCAACATGTTAAATGAAAAAATACTCAAATACCCCTTAAATAAATCTGTAAAAGCCCAAAAAGAGTTCCTACAAGTAAGAACTAGGCATGTGTAGTGAAGATAGTGATTATTCTAAAGTAATAATAATATTTTAAAAATTAGCCTAGACTAACCACTATCTATATTTAAGTAATGCCATTACTAGAAGAGAGTTGCATTCGCTGAAATCAGACGCATTATACCACTACTCTCCAAGGCAAATTTCCCTATTGCCTTTATAGTTTTATTTTTGTATGTGCTGCATTCATATACAGATGCCTGTAGGAATATATAATATAGAAATTTTTAAAAATATGTTTAAAAATATCCATGTGTTTTTACTTCCCACCTACTTGTCTGATTTTCTCTTTAATATTTTTAAACTGAAAAATTTCTTAGAATATCATACACCAAAAATATCTTCAAAGAATATTATTATATATGACAAAACACATCCAAATCTGAAAATCATGTGCAATGAAAAATTTTGACTCCAGACTGTTAAAGCCATAGATGTAATTAAAGAAAAAAATATTGACTTTGAAAATAAGGTTAAAATTGTGTTAATTAAGAAACCTGTTACTGAGTCAATAGAGTTCAAAAATAGTGAAACTCGTTATTTAAAACATCTTGAGATTAAAAAAAGAAAGTGTTTTCTTCTCAACTGAAGTGTTGATTAACTCAATAGAAGTTTGGAGTAATTTTACAAAATCTATTTCATTCCTTTTTATGGCGCTTAAATTTTTCTTAGCACTTGGGCTGATTCAGTCTATTGGCTTATGAATAGACCTAGATAATGGAGTGGCCCATTTTCAGGTAGAGTCCTCTCTGATTGTGAACCAAAACTGTGCATGAGTCAATAGTGCATAGTAATCATAGAAACAAGAACGTTGATCTGTCTTTGGCCTTCCCAGTTCTTCAAAAGCATTCACAATATAAAGTTAGGTCAGTAGCCTTATGTTACATGTGAGCATTTCCTGTAATCATGATCCAGGAGGGAGGTACCTTTGAGTGTCACCTAAGTGTCTGCTGCTGCTCCAGCGACAAAAGACAATGGGCTATGAAATTCAATGGAAAAACCAAGATCTTTCCAGATGAGGAAAGCCTAGATTAAGTACTGGCTATGTCCCCTGAATAACTAAATGACCTGACTAGGTTATGTAGCATCTCTGAGTCTGCTTGCTTACCTGTCAATCTGTAATATTATTACAGTGTTACTCTATAGATTAAATTAGATAATATATATATAACCTCCAGGACATAAAATTGGATTTACTTGATGGTACCTGCTATTATGCCAGTTTGTAGTTAATATAGGAACAAAAGACATTCTGAAATGCAGAGACCAAATCCTTACTTGTTTACAGGAGATGTTTCTTGGCCTGCACAGGTAGCCCAAGATAGCCCCTTACCTGGGACCTGTGTGACCTTGTGTGACCGACCATAGGAATCACCCAGGTGTGTTTTCCAAAGTCCACATATGGTCCTCTTTTCCCAATTTCTCATGTCTCTCCCAAAAGCTGGAAAATGTTTATTGAAATTAGAATATGCCAACCTCTGCACCAGGTCTCACTGGATCTGCTGGACTTCTGCCTTAAATACTGAATTTCTAGATTGTGAGTATATGATTTTATCTTTGCTACCTTCCCCAGGCCATTTCCAAACCCCAGTTCACTTGCGGGTCACTCTTCTCAGCATCCTGAACGTTCAGGATGTGCACTGCCTCTCCCACCACTTTGGCTGCTCAGTAGCATCCGCCCCCGCAAGGGAAACTAGCTCATTCATACTAAGAGACAAATTCCTGCTAGCTCTATGCTGTGGGTGAGATATTTGGATTTTAATAGAGGAATCAGTGAGAGAATAAATTTAGGAAATGAGGGAGAAGGGTGTCATTTGGGAGAACTTCTCTTATAGAAAACTGCCTTGTCCATCCATGTCAAGCCAGTGAATATTTCTGAATTTGCAGAGAAGATGGGAAATCTATACTTTTTGCCCATTTGTTTCACAAAGACTAAGTCTTCCTTCAGCACTCCCATCTCCTGCAGTTTTCTTTTTCCAATAATGACATACAAGGAAGACAGCAAAATGCAAGGAATCTAGAAAGCCATATCCTGTTGTTACTCCTCATTTCCAAAGAGTAGCATCTCCCTGGATTTTGTTGGGATCCCCAAGACCACATTCAGGTTTCATTTGGCAGAAGAACTCACAGAAATCGGAAGGGCTGTTAAACTCAGAGATAACAGTTTATTACAGCAAAGGGATACAGATTAAAATCAGCAAAGAAAAGTTGCAAAGGGCAAAGTCTAGGAGAAACTATATGGGGACTACTAGTGGTCCTCTCCCAGGAAAGTTGCTTTGACAAGTGCTTCATTCTCTACAGCAATGACATAAGGCAACATGTACAGAGTGTTGCCAACCAGGGAAGCTCCTCCAGGCCTTGATGTGCAGGGTTTTTACTGGGAGTCAGTCACATAGGCATCGAGCATCCTCATAGCTGATCCTACTTGCTCAGTCTCCAGCCATTCCAGAGCGCAAACTGATAGATACAGCATGGCCCGGGGCTCCAGATGAACAAAAATAGGCATTCACCATAAATCACACTGCTAAACGGCCTAAAACTTCCCAAGACCCCAAATATACAAAAACACAATGGTCAGGCAGGATATTCCCTGGTTTGGGACATTATCTCCCAGAACCCAGTCAAAAGCCAGTCCTTTCTTGGAAATATGTGTAGAGCGTGGGCACCTCGGTCCTGCTGAGTTGAATCTTTATTGCACACTGTTGTGATAACCAAAACACAGTGTGAGACTGCTTTTTGTATGCTTGTTTCATGATCCATGTTGTGGTAAAGAGATTTTCTTAGGGGCACTGAGTAATGTGGTCTCATTCAGGCTTTCGATATAAATAAAATGTGAAAATAAACACATTCGGAAAAATAAAATCTGAAACACAGGCCAATTTCTTTTACATTTATCTAAAATAACTCGAGAGTTGCTACTCGGTAAGCTGGCCTCCAGCACAGAACTGAAAAGGGAAGAAAATTCAGGGGTGGTTTATTAGTGTTATAAAATAGGTAGACACATGTCTCCTCCATCTAAGAAAACGTTGCGCATCAAAGGGAAGTGTGGTTTTAGAATAAATGGTTTTCTTCTTTGAATTTGAAAAGCACTGATCAGGCCCATGGTTTTGAGCTGTGTTATTACCCAACCCAGTGTGGAGGCAGCCTTGACAAAGAAAGTCAAAATCCTTCCTTAGCCCAGCTTATGGAAGAGTTAGATCAAAACTTCACTCCTCACACTCCTCTACCAACTCTTTCAATCAGTCAATTAGTGAATACGCATACAAATTTGCAAAAAAAAATACTCCACTGCTAAAATGGTCCAGGTCCCAAGAGCATAGTGGTTAAGGGTGTGAGTTCCAAAATCTAAGTTTACATCCTAAGTTGAAATTCTCACTTGCCTAGTAAGTTAGGCAAGTTATCAAAGTTACTTCCTGAAGTTACCTCTAAGTCTCCATTTCCCTGTTGGTAAAATGGTGACAATACCTATTTCAAAGGCATCGTTTCAATAATTTAAGGTGACAGCACGTGTAGGATGCTTACAGTGCCTTGTGTGTAGTAAGTTGTCCGTGAACATTTACCATAATTGATCTATTATTGTAATTATTAAATCAGCATTAAATATTTGTTTTAGAGGCAGCTCAACTTCGTGGTTGAGAACATAAACCCTAGCTCCAAATTCCTGGGTTTGAATCTTGGTTTGCCCACTACTACTTTGGGGATGCCATTTAACCTGGTCAAAACTTTACCCATAAAAGAGTAAAGGTTATGGTGAAGATTCAGTGTTTGCAAAGCATTTAGAGCAGCACCTAACATACAATAAGTACTTGATAAAAGTCAGCTATTATTAATTGAGTTTCAAAAAGTCTCATTCTGCCAATTGATTACTCTCCTTCAATTATACCAAATTAGGATAGCAGAGTGGTGAAGAACATGGGTGCTAGAATCAGACTGTCATGGGTTCACACTCTGGCCATGCAGCTGATTAGCAGAGTAGCCTTGGACTAATTTTTCTGAGCCTCAATTTTCTTATCTATGAAATTGATTAGGGGATCCCTGGGTGGCGCAGCGGTTTAGCGCCTGCCTTTGGCCTAGGGCGCGATCCTGGAGACCCGGGATCGAATCCCACATCGGGCTCCCGGTGCATGGAGCCTGCTTCTCCCTCTGCCTGTGTCTCTGCCCCTCTCTCTCTCTCTCTGTGTGACTATCATAAATAAATAAAATTAAAAAAAAAAAAGAAAGAAATTGATTACACCAGTTTTGAACTGAAATAATCAAAACATTTTTAAGCTTTAACAATCACTACCACCACCACTACTGATCTAACTTCTATATGTCAATGATATAAGTAAAACAACTTATTTTACAAGTACATCTTAAAACCTTGGGATTATACAGTTCTCATAAAAATGTATTTTTTTTGTATTTTATTTTAAGTCATGAAATAACATTAATTCCTTCAGCAAGCATTTATTAAACAACTTTAAACAACATTTATGTGCCAGTAACTGTCTTACATACTAAAGACACTAAAGTCAAACATTTCTTCATTCACAAAACCCACATTCTTACTGGGAAACCAATGTCACTGTAAGTGCAATATGGAAATGGAAATGCAAATGGAAAATGCAATGATAGAGATTTCACGGGAAACATTTAAAGGGGGGATATTCTTTGGACTTGTAGATGGATAAAGTGTGAGATGTAGTAACCCTCTCTTTCCACTTCCATTAAGACATGCTCTCAATAAGTGCACAGTAAATGTTGAGCTCATCAACAGATTGCTGCGGAAAAAAAAAAAAAACATGATAAACTTTGATCTATGACCTAGATTCTAGATTTAACTCTACTAGTTATTTGCTATACATAGGACCCTACACATATAGGGGTCTAGGGGTTATTTTTTCTAGGAGTCATTTTTTCTACATAAGTAGTTCTATCTATCTGTTCTGTTGATTTGGGGAGCTTGTTGAGAATTTCAGATGAAGTTCTGATGAAAACCCTCAACTAAAATGTGAAAGGACTATACAATTTTATCCTTAAAGAAAACAACAGGACCATATTTTTATAAAATACTAACAGTTTTGTGTGAAATTTTGCAAATGAGAGAGATTTCATAAGGAAGGGAAGAGTGAGATGGCACCCCCCAAAAGCAAGAACTACTTAAACTGTCTATCAAAAAGCAAATGCTGACAAGAGTAGGATATTCCAAGCAACTTACATGAGTGTGTTTTTCAAAAGGTCTTCCACAACCTGCTATTGGATTTGATTCCACAACTTAAACCTTCCTGACTCCAGCAAATAGAAGTGACCGACACAAATACCCCTATTTGGAAATTACCTATAAGTTTTGCTTGAAGCTGTTTCTTTCTGCCAAATAGAAATAAGTAAATATTTTAATAGATATATATTCTGAGAAATAAAATCTGATACTGAAATGTTGAGGTTTAGTAGCTTCTAACTCAACATAGCTGATCTTAACACTGTGCTTAACATAGAAGATGCTCCAAAAATATTTGTTCCCTGAATCAATTATTTTTGTGGCTGAGATGAGGGTTGGTTTTGTTTTGGTTTTTTGTTTTGTTTTTTTTTGTTTTAAGAACTCAAAACAGGGTAGCTCAGGTGGCTCAGCGGTTTAGCATAGCCTTCAGCCCAGGACCTGACCTAGAGACCCGGGATCGAGTCCCACGTTGGGCTCCCTGTGTGGAGCCTACTTCTCCCTCTGCCTGTGTCTCTGCCTCTCTCTATATATATGTGTGTGGCTCTCATGAATAAATAAATAAGATCTTTAAAGAAAAACCTCAAAACAAAGCAGAGCTATCATTCCAATGTACTGTGGAGTATGAAGTATTATTTTAGAGAAAAATAGCTATCAGAGAGTGAAGACTATTCAGCTGGCGAATAAATAGCTGTTGAGATCAGACAAATAGGAGATAAGGAAACAGGCAGAATGATTATGCAGGTAATGGAAGGGAAACAAAGATGGAATTGAAGATGTGATGTGTGTTTTCCTCCACAGACTGAAGCAGCTCTGATGTATGATGCTGTGTACATGGTGGCCATTGCCTCCCACCGGGCTTCGCAGTTGACTGTCAGCTCCTTACAGTGTCATCGACACAAGCCATGGCGCCTTGGACCCAGATTTATGAACCTAATCAAAGAGGCAAGTGGTACTCATTCATGGCCCAGTTCTTTCCTAGCCATAGTGCTGTTTGACTTGTTCATTTAATGTGGTCTTCCCACACGGCTTTGTTAGCATGATATCTATAAAAGAGGAGAAACCACCATCATCCGATCTGCTAGGATTTCACTGGTAAAATTTTGTCTGGAAAAACTACCAGGAATTTTCTAGTGTGATGTTGAGAAGTTCAAAGAAGTTACCAGATCATACCACTCACCTTCCTTCATCTCAACTATGTCTCAGTTGCTGCTGGTTCTCTTCCACATACGTTCATAAGTGTTTGTAGGTGCTTATTCTATGCCCCATTGACTCAGGGAGTGGGTTAGCACATCACTGAAGGTTACCAGAGATGGTTCCAACCTTAGCAGCCCACAATCCCAGTTGTTTCTTAAATATCAAGTGGTACAGGACTGAGTAGGGCCACGTTGTCCTAATGATATAATAATTATTTCACCATTTGTCAGCAAACTAGAAAATTCTAGTCTATTCAAAACTTACCAAGTGTACTAAAGGTTTTCAAGAATACAGGGTATTTGGTGAAGGTGAGTTTTTCATGATTACCCTGCAATCTCGGACTGTCCCCTACAATTTCCTTTTCTCTGATGCAATTCGACTTGTCTTGATCAGATCCTGTTCTAAGATCCCAAGATTCTTCATAGATATGCATCCTTGGATTACCTTTGACATCAACATACATTCATTGTGTGTCTGGACTTGACAAAGTGAAATAATGCTTAACTGAGTACACACCCGACTCTATGACGCTGCTCTAATGTTTTCTCTATAGGATGCAGAAATTTGCCTCTCAAATGAAGAGTATCTTTATTGCCTTCTGTATTGGAGATGGTTGAGATGAGACAAAGCCATAAAAGAGAAGAATGGGAGGGACATAGTGCAAGAGAAGAATGCCTAGCCAAGAGCAAGGGAGAAATCCTACTTTGGGCATCATCTTTGTTGGTCTCTTTGGCACCTACAAACTCTCACAGGGTTGTTCATCTACTTCCCCATTGACAGCTGACTCTGATCCATCAGAGACTCTGATCAACAGTCTGTATGAACCAGAGAGACAGTATGTATGAGGTTTAACACTATTCAGAGAACCAGAGGGACAGTATGTATGAGGCTTGGCACCACCCAAGCTCCAAAGCAAGGCTGGATGTAGGGTATGGCAAGCAGCAAAGACTATCCTGGGCATAGGATTTAAGGAGGCACTCACTCTCAGGTTTGAACAGGAGACTGTGAGGCAGTACTTCCTTAAATTTTGTGCCCCTGGGAACCTCTCTGATCTTACTGTGGTCCTGGCATGGTTCCTTGGGTTTAAATCGCAGCTCCACAAACACTTACGAGCAATATAATCTACACAAGTTACATAAATACTTGCATCTCAATTTTCTCTTCTGTAAAATGGGAATAACACCTTGTATCTCATAGCATTATTGTAAAGATAAAAATAAAAGTATGAAGAACAACACAAAAACACAGTAAGAATCTTAGATATTAGCTATTCTCTTACATTGGGAGAGACTACTAATAATAGCCTCATTCAGTTTACTGAGTGTGATGCCAGGAATTTAAATCTGGTAGCAACAACAACAACAACAAAGAAATCACAAATAGGCATGAAATGAAATACTCTTTCTGACAGCTACATAAATCTGACATACTGTGCCTAGTGTAAAAACATCGCCCAGTCTCTGCTCTCCCCGCAGCGATCATGGTTAGGTCCTGAATCGCCATCCTGATCACCTTGATCTTTAACAAGAAAACAGCTGGTTTCCTTTCATCTCCTGCCAGTGCAGGGAGAGGCAGGAGGCCACATGAAAGCTTAGGATCAAACACTCAGAGCACCCCAAGCACCTTTTTTGCTTATACTTAGGTTGCATAAGAAGGTAAAATTACCAAGCCACAGTTAAGGATGTTTAAAGAAATAATGAACTCCAAGATGAGGGACCACACTGAAAGCAAGAAAGCATTTTATGATCTTTTACTCCGAAAAGCAAATTCCCCATTCTCAGGCTCCACAGTTGGGGGTTGAAAGGAGATGCGGGTCATAGATTAAAAACTTTTATCACTGTTGTGCTCATCATTTTGTCTTCTGAATCACGATGCCTTATGCCACTCCAGGCAGGATACAGGTACCTGCAGAGATGGGATAGGGTTCGGAGGACCAGGAGCGGTGTCTTAGTCTATTGAAAGATTGCACAGAGGGAATTCTGAGACAGGCTAAAACCTGCGAAAGTGAGAGAATATAGGTGCTTCTTTCAAGGAGTATATAATTTGACAAAACTTTGCAGGCATCAGGGTTTTATCAAGAAACATGAAATAAGGCATGTGGTCCTAAAACTTACCAAGGTCCTTTCTTTTAGTAACTATCACTTTCTAAAGGATTTTCAAATTCTAATCAGAAATCATGTAAAAGTGCAAGTCAGCAGATTGAATTTATGGGGTGAAGATCAAATTTGTCACAGGAGGTAAACTTTCCGAGCTCAGAGGTGGTTGTGTGTGCACTAATCCCTGATAACTTCACACATCATTTAGAATCAGGAAGCCTTTCAGACAAGTGTTTCAAGTTAACCATCCTTCAATGTTTCAGGCTGACTACCAAGGGGAAGAATTAAAGAACATTTTAAATCTGGTAGAGTGTGTTATAGTGTCATGTCTCCAGGCATTTGCTAAACAAATGTATTAGGAAATTATAAATTCCCGCCCAGCAAGCAGTATACCGGGACTCCGTTACACAAGTAACATGGGGTTTCTACTATCTACTAATATAAATTCTACATAGTAGAGGAATGGCAGGTTTCCTTTGAAGCTATCCTATGTCTGGGATAAAACCTATGCTCATCAGCAGGATCTGCAGGCTCTTCAGTGATCCAGTTCCTGATCTCCTATGCTATCCCTCTCATCTCCTGCCCCAACTCCAGCACTTGCTGAACCTACTAGGACTCCCTGAACTTGCCATATGCCCCTACCAGATTCTCTTACCTCTGACTGAAAGGCCCATATGTCTCAACTCAAACACCAGCTTCTATGTGCTTCCCTTGATCCATAAACTTTGATTCCTCACCTTCATTATAGTTGTTAGACCATCATATCTATTTGCAGGTCTATTTCCAAGCTGCGCTTTTCCCATCTCCTTTCTCTAATTCTTAAATAAGACTCAGTATAGAATGAACACCCAATAAGTAGATGCCAAACAAGTGAATGAACCAATAAATGATTCAATGAAGAAGCAAAGGACCTGAAGAACCCCGGTAATCTATAAGCAAGTACTGTAGGACACACTCGGCACCTGAATATCATATCCAGAAACAATCCGATGAGGCAAAAACCAGAGCCAGCTAGACTTGTCTATCAGGACTATAGGTTCTGATGGGACCGTGAGATAGGGATCTGAGGAATAGGCCAGCCTCTTTAATTCTGGCATTGGGAGCACAGACCCTAGGACTTAACTGCAATTTGCTATCCATGAGAACTTAGTCATTGAGGCTCGTTGTTCTCAGTTTCCTCTTCTAAAAACTGCAGATAAAAATGCCCATTCCTTATGTTTGTAGGGAATTACACATATGTACAGCCTAGCAAAATGTGTGGCATGTGGTGGTTGCTCTATAAAGGGTAGCTACCATAAGTGGAATGTCCTCCTAAAAATGTCTATCAGGAAAGGGGATTGTCAGGAAGAAATGAAGCAATTCATATAAAACATTAACTATATTGCCTAGCATAAGTAAGCCTGCATGCTTGCTATCATTGTTCTTATTGGCGTCAACATTATTGTCATTGGAGCCCAAGATGAAGTAGCAATATTTGTAGAAAGGAAGACAGGACCTAGTAGTGGAAAATCAGGAGTTCCATGGAGATAGACATGGCACAGGAGGCCAACTCCAGTGATGCCAAGGAATGAGGTAACTTTCCATCATAGAGCATATACATACATACAGCATATACATAGAGCACATAATGTTTAAGAGAAACCCCAAACATTAGGTAAATAGCAACCAGATAGGGCTACCAGAAAATGCTGGCAAATCACATCTCAGGTTAGTCTGAGAAATGATAGCTGAGTGTGAGTGCTGAGGAAGCTGAAGTACTTCCCATCTATGATCAGAATTACTCTGGACCCAAAGTTAAGTTCCAGATGACTGTGGGGCAATTGATGGGAGCAACTGCAGCAACAGCAAGCACAGTGACGCATCTGAGAAGAGGGTCTGCAATCACAAGTGCTGGGAAGGACAGTGAATAGTGAAATGAATTTTCTATTTTCTGGGTTACTAACTCTATATTAAAACCGTCTTAAATCATGGCTGCATTGTTCCCACGAAAGGCATACAAATTTATCTGTAATCTTAGGGATCTTACAAACACCCTGGTTTGCCTGAAATCCATGTTAAGAGTATCTGAATTGGGTGTTGAAAATAGAATCTGGTTGAAAGAGTGTTCCAGTATGATGAACAGCAACAGTATAAATGAAGCATAAAGAGTCTGTTGGGCTCAGAAGAAGTGGTCCTATGTGGAAGTGATGAGAAATGATTTTTAGTAAATATGGAGAAACAATTGGTGAAAATTGCCTGTTGAGCTGAGAAATTCAGATTTGATTGATGATTGATTGGTAGGCATTGTACTTGAGGCACAAAAATATAGTTCAGATGGTTTATCTTGGTAGCCTGTTGTAGGTTTGATCAAAGCAGATAAACCCACAAAGGTTATTGAGGAATTATAGATATCTTGGTTTGGAAGTAATCATCATTCATAAAGAGCTAAAAGGGGAAAAAATTGCTCAAGGGAAATAAACAAGTATTTCTTGAGTACAACCCTGACTTCTCCCTTCTGTCTATATTCATGCAACTGTTGGAAAAATTCACTTGGATGTCCTACTGCCACCCTCATGTCAATAAATATATCAATAGGAAGAACTGTTTTATCTATTAAATCTATTATTGTACATAAGCCCAATGTCAACAAATAACAATGTTAACTAGGCTGTCTAACAAACAACTAGTAGGACAACAAAACTGATTTAATTTTGTTCCTACTATCCACTTAAAATTATCCAGTGAAAATCTGGGCAGATTTTCCATGACTTTTGTGTTTACTTAAGGCAAAGACAATCCTAGAGTCTCTTTCAGTTGAACCTCAACTTAGTAATTAGAATTTCTATTCTAATATTAATCAGAAGTCCACCTTGATTTAACATCAAATTAACCTTCCCTTTGAGCTCCAATCCACTGGAAGACTAGAGAAGTGAGGAATGTGGTTTGTGGTTGGTTTTCCCTCTTTCTCCTCTCCTTGCTCACTTACTCACTGTACCAGTAGCTGTTGCACCTCCTACCAGGTTCAAAAAGAGTGAGGATACTTTTGCTTGGTGGAACTGTTCTCTGGGATCAGCAAATAGTCTAAGCTAGTGTCCCTGGGTGGGCTTGGGGAATTTTTAAACCTAACTCTTTTTCTTTAAGAATTTTCTTTGACTATGATTTTCTGTTGGGCTGTCTCTCTTAATGTTTCTTTGACCCAACTAATGGATCTCTTTTAGATGGAAGTGTATCATGCTTCCACAGCTTCATGACACCCAGTGGTGGGTGTCAGAAAAAAGCAAGACCTCTTCATCCATGTAGATGGTCCTATTGACTATACTCTCCCTGAGGCACTCTAGATCTAAATCTGGCACCCACTCATTCATTCCTTGGGTATCCTGGGAGTACCTCTGATCTTGAGGCAGTGCATCTTGGTTGGCCCTCACCTCAGTGCATCAGCTCTTGTATAGTCCTCTTTTGTCAGCTAGAAGCCACACCATGGTCCACAGTCTACCTTGACTTCCTCATGTTTGAGCCAGCCATTGTTCTTCTGCTTCTGCAACTGCAGCCAACTTGTTTCATATTTCTCTGAATGGCCCTCTGAAATCCTACTTACTGGGACTGAAAAACAGCATCCTGAAAGCAGAAGAGCATAGACTCAAAGAGAAGTAATAGCTCTCTCCAAAGACATCTCTCCAGCAACTATTTCTACCATGCGTGTGATCCCTTTTATAAATCTCATGGTCAGGCCCAAAATTCTAGGACAAAATCTGAGGGGCACTTCCTTTATACCTATGCATAGGCAACTTGGAAGTGTTTATGTACCCACTCTGGCATCCTGATATCTATCATTTTGGTAACTGGGTTGAAACATTACAGTAGGAATCCCTGGGTGGCGCAGCGGTTTGGCGCCTGCCTTTGGCCCAGGGCGCGATCCTGGAGACCCGGGATCGAATCCCACATCGGGCTCCCGGTGCATGGAGCCTGCTTCTCCCTCTGCCTGTGTCTCTGCCTCTCTCTCTCTCTCTCTCTCTGTGACTATCATAAATAAAATTTAAAAAAAAATTAAAAAAAAAGAAACATTACAGTAAAATACAATTCAACACTCAAACCAGACTTCTACAGGTTGTCTAAACTTCTCTGTCCACCTCAGCACACTCATCTAATTAATTAAATCCTGTTAACTTCCTGTCCTAAATGTTTTGCAACCTTCCTTGCCCGCTGACCTCATCATTTCTCACCTGGATCAACTCTTATATAACTATCGTCCACATATAAAATGCGCGTATAAAATTCACATATAAAATCTACATATAAAGTGTGATGTACTATTAAACGTATAGTCGGTATTTCACCCTCTACAAACATAAACTTACTTGTAGTTTTCTTCATTCACCATGCTTTTTTCATACAATGAGACAGATGGACTTCTCTTTTCCAGACTAAAACCTGCCTTATGACACCTCTTTTGTCATAGTCTTTCAGCCTGGAAAGCACTACCTCCCATTGTTTACCTGGGCTAACTCTTATTCAGAACTCATTTTCTCTAGTGATCCTCTCCCAAACCTCTATTTGGGGATGGGCCCCCCCTGAACTCCATAGTTACTTTACATCTCTATGTTAGCACTTAATGTGCTTCATCCAGACCCTCACTGTAAGACCTTTCCCTTGAACAAGGACAAAGTCAATTTATCTTTGTGTCCTCAGAACACTGTGCCTGTACATGGCAGGCATTTAAAAGATGCCTATTGAACAGAACCCAGGAAGTTAAAATACACCAAACTCTTAATAAATTTTGCTGAGCTAATGCTTAAACTATATAAATAGTTCCTAATTGATCTGGCCCAAAATAGATTTATTATATAGGAGTGAAAACTATTTCCAAATGCCTGCATATATGGGATTCCAGTGAAAATATGGATGGTTTTCTGTCACTGTTTCTCTATGAAATAGTAATTTATTTGTTCTATTTTGATGAAATGAAGATTATTAATTGGGATTATCAATGAGATCATTGAACTTAAGCTTTTAAAAATCAAAGCATAGAAGATAAAATTCTCCACTGAGGCCACTTATATATTTGTTTTGATATTTATTTTGATTTTTACCTGATAGGTCAGTACTGAGTGTTTGGTTTGTTAGTTTTTATGGGATCTAGGTGAAAAATTACAGAGTTGAAAAAAATGAAAGCCCCTGGAGAAGCAAAATTCTGACATGTTTTCATCCTGCTGTGGCTCCACTGAGTAACACTTCCCATTATTGCATGCCATTTGATTTTGATTGCCAGGACAAGCTGTCCCTTGGATTAATTAGACGACATTGGACCTGGCAGCAAACTCACTCAAATCTCTACTGTTTGGAAAAGCTACATTTGTAGTTCCCATTCTGCATCTATTGAAAAACACCTGCGTTCCAACTCAGTCTTCAGCACCACCACCTAGTTTTGCACTGTGTAAATGAAAGCCCTTTACCCTGGTTCCCCCTCACAGTGGAGATATTTAGACCTAAAGAAAGAGTGGATCTTCCAGGCGCTTTCCTCCATTCCCACACAACTTAGGACAGTGAAATGAGATCAGTTCCTAAATATTCATAATTTATAGTTTTTACCAATTATGTACACTGTCTTATGTACAACTAAGGTTCTAAGATAACTATCTCTGAAATTGGCAATCAGTGGCTAGGTGAATAATCACCTGTCAGAAATGAGAAAAGGGGGTATTGGAATAAGATAGGAAGTTTTACCAAACTCCCCTTAGTTCATATGATTCTAAATAACATTGATATTTATCAAAGAGTTTCTTTCAGAGACTCATATTAACTACACACCTTCTCTCATTCAGCTACCAATGTCCTGCTTCTACACAGCAATGATTGAAGAATTTGTTTTGGCACCACAATCTGCATGTACGTGTATATGTGCATGTGGGTACATGCATATGTCAGTGTTTAATTTACTTAAAGGAATATAATATATATATATATGATGATGCGTGGGTGTGTGTTTTGTGGGTGTGTGTGTCTATATATTCCACTCAGCAATTTACTTTTCTAATCAACCTTATACAAGTTTTGAAATATACCTAAGCTAATGCATATTTATTACTTTTCCAGTTTATTCCTTTTCATTGAAATCTACTACTCCATCATTCATTCATTCAGCAAATATCTACTTAGCATATGGCAGACACTATCTTAGACATCAAGAATGTAATAGTGGGGGAAATCAGACATATGTAGAAGGAAATATAGTACTTCAAATGATGACAAGTAGTATCAGAAAAGCAAGTTCAGAAGAGGGTAGGGTGTGTAAGGGTCCACAGACAAAAAAAATTTCCATTGCTATATTATACAGGGTAGTTAGCATCTCACAGATAATATGAAACTTAAGTAAAGTCTTGAAAGAAAAGAGGGAACCAGACATGCAAATACTAAGAGTAAAGAACCAAGTACGGGAACAATTCAGTTATTGAAAATACAGTTGACCATTGAACAACATGATTTGAACAGTGTGGAGGATTTTTTTTTATTTAAAATTTTTTTTTTATTGGTGTTCAATTTGCCAACATATAGAATAACACCCAGTGCTCATCCCGTCAAGTGCCCACCTCACTGCCCGTCACCCAGTCACCCCCACCCCCAGCCCACTGTGGAGGATTTTTATATGAGGATTATTTTCAATAAATACAATACTATAAATGTATTTTCTCGTCCTTCTCATTTTCTTAACAACATTTTCCTTTCTCTCGCTGACTTTATTGTAAGAATACACTACATAAACATATAACATACAAAATATGTATGACTTGACTGATTTTGTTATTGGTAAGGCTGCTGGTCAATAGTAGGCTATTAGTAGCTAAGTTTTGAGGGAGTCAAAAATTATATGCAGATTTTTGTGCAGGGAATCAGTGACTCTATCCCCTGCTTTATTCAAGGGTCAACTATACTTCAGTGTGCTTATCCATTCCCTTATGAATGGATATATTGAATGCTTCTTTTTTCTTTTATTCTTGGCATATAGAAATAGTGGTATGATGAGCATCTAATAGTTTTTTATAAATAAATCCAGGGGGATCCCTGGGTGGCGCAGCGGTTCGGCGCCTGCCTTTGGCCCAGGGCGCGATCCTGGAGACACGGGATCGAATCCCACGTCGGGCTCCCAGTGCATGGAGCCCGCTTCTCCCTCTGCCTGTGTCTCTGCCTCTCTCTCTCTCTGTGTGTGACTATCATAAATAAATAGAAATTAAAAAAAAAAAGTTTAAATAAATCCAGGATTTTCCCTAAAGCAGCACTGTCCAGTAGAAATATTATGTGAGTCACATAGATGTTAGATTTTCTAGTAGCTACATTAAGAAATTAAAAGAAACAGGTGAGATTAGTTTTAATAATATATTTAATACAGTATATCCAAAATATTATCACTTCAGCATGTAATAATATAAAAATTATTATTTAACTTTTTCTCATAGTAAGTCTTTTAAATTCAGTTTCTATTTTAGACTTATAGCACTCAGTTTGGATTACCCACATTTCAAGTGCTCAATAAATCTGGGTGACTCAATAAATAAAATTTTTCTTAATACTATATCTCATCCAACCAAGCTAACTAGGGAAATATATGAAATTTCAACATATATGGGATCCATATTTTTATCTTGAAAGACAAGGAACATATTGATTAGCTATAACAAAAGTATTTATCCAAAAAAGATAATAATCTATTAATATGACCAGAGCAATTTAATTCAAGACTGAAGGACTTGATTTCTAGGTTTTATTGATCATATTATCTAAATAATTAGACAAGTGCCCTATTCCCACCCACTTCACACCGGCTGGGCCTCAGATTTGTATTCTTGCCCAGTTAGTTGATTTGCAAGTACAGAGCCAATTCACTCCATTTCGGAAAATAAGCCACCACATGAACCAGTGCCAAAGGAATCTAGTTTATGAAAAAAGAAAAATCCAGGTGCATATTCTAAGATAAATCCTTAGGAAATAAAAATTTGTTTACCCAAAGTGCATGGACTAGATATAGTTAAAGTCAGCAGATTTAGAGTTGGAAATCAAATATTGGCAAGAAAAGCCATTATATTTTTAAATTATGCAGTGATCCATGCAAGCTGTTATTGCAAGATAATGGGTTATAAACAACACACATAATAGTTAAAATAATTATATATTGAACAGATGAGAATATGATAAATGCATCATTTTAGTTCCTGAAATAGCTGACATCAAGGAAGTTATGTGGTCTAAAGGTTATGTTTATCATTTCTTCCTTTGCTTAATGTTTATTTTCATCACCATTATTATGTATACTTCAGATTTGTTTTTAAATAGCTTTTCTGAGAACTGGCTTAAAATTGTGGGTGACTATGTGGAGCTTACATTGCTTAGATGGAGAGTGAATTTCAGAGATTTGTCATCATATCATATTCTGGGGACCTGAGTAGGACAGTAATTGTACAGTTAGTCCATCAAGGCTGTGTTTATACAATAGATACTGAGTGAGCCTCCTTTAATTAAAAACAAGTGAAATAACACCTCAATAAATTGCTCTCGTTAATACTTCTATTCAGGAGACGAAGTGTAGATTAATTTTTGAAATCTATAAAATTCTCTCTCTGTTCCCTTTTCTCAATACCACTTGCTTCCTCATCAAGTTACCTTTCTCTCTTGGATTTACTGTTAGTAATAATTCCATGAGAAACTGTTAGCAACACAAAAGTTCGCTAAATGAATGAGTGGCAGTAATTAAGGAGTTAAATACTTAAAGGTATGATTCCTTTCTTATTCACAGGCCAGTTGAGAACTTCTAAACTTAGTAAACCTTCAAAATTCAAAGAAAAATCTCTTTAGAGTTAGATTGAGGTATAAGACTGATTTTGGGGGTGAAAATAAACTAAGTCTGTCTGCCCTTTCAATCCCACCACCATAGGCACCATGGCCTTAAGGAAGGCAAATGACTTCACTTTTTTGATGTGCATGTTGTAAAGCCTGTTTGTCCAGCTCTTCTGAGGAGAGGAGAAAAGGGGACAGAGGAATAGACTAGGGCACAGATGTTTGTCGCTCCTCAACATAATCCTGTAGACTTTCCTAGGTATCATGGTCAGTGGAAGAAGATCCTAATTCCCAGATCTTGTTACCTTCCCTCTACCTTTCTCCCATTACTAAGTGAGCAACCTTTGGCATTGGTATTTTATTCAATCATACTTTCTACAAATATTTTGGATATCTATCAAATACAAGCAATAGAATTCAAATAGAAGTAAAACATTTCCTGCCATCAAGGAATCAATAATCAATAGAGAAGATAGCTAACGTAGTTAATATATAATTATTATGCATAAATACATAATAAATACATAGTTGACATAATACAAATAGTTAAGGGAATAGTTTACATAATTAACATAATGTAAGACCTAATGAAGTACCAGAGAGTTAGCATGGAGCACCCTACAAGAACACAGAATCGGTGATCGTGTTTTTCCCTCTTAAAAATTTGCCTCCCATAACTCTGATTTTTTTTCAATTTGAGCAATAAATTTTGGAATAACTCCTCTTCTGGCTGTAAAACTCCTGCGAAGTGACTTAGTAGCCATTTCAACATGCAGCACTTATTTTTTACAGTACTGCATTGCTAATGGAACCCATTCTTCAGGCTCTCAGGGCAAAAAGGGAGACTCCTTGCCAAAGGTTCATATTGAAAATGTGCTTGGTGATTCATTTAGCATATTTGATTATTCTTCAGAATTCCCAGGCTAGAAATAGTGTGCTCACCAATGCATAAAAAAATTGATGGTGCTAAACATTGATATCAATCAATAAAATTATGACCAGAGTATATGAATCAATTAACAAAACTAAAGAGAGAATTGTCAAACATTGCCCTACTAGTAAAAATTCTATTTAAAATACAAATAAATGAAGAGGTGACAATTTCCAGTTGTGTTCAGGCCTGCCAAGTTTTCACACTTACAACTCGGCAGTCGGTCTAAAGCACTGATAGTTTTAAACTAGAAGGTTCTGACAATAAACTTTAAATTCAGATTTTTTTTTAACATAGATAATCAAAAGTCAGGAGTACTATTTTCCTTTATTATATTTGTGTGTTTGGATCAGCAAGTGAGTTGCTTTCCATGACTTGGGAGCAGATCAATCCACCTAAAGAAGGAAAAGCTTATTATTGCGCATGAGTATGTATATATAACGACTTTCCATTAACCATTTCTCATAATGTGTTAAGGTAGTATGCTTCTAATACATGTATGTGTACGCATGTACTCATGTATATGTGAGTCTTGAATTTAAGAAAAAGACCAATGTCATCTTGGTTCTCTTACTTATGAACTCTGTTACTAGGCAAGTCACATATCTCAGTGACCTCAAAATTCTATGAGTCTGTGCCCTTATAGTAAATATTCGAACAAGTGGAAGGAAGGTTGAGCAACTATTTTTCCACTTCGCTTCACAACACCCCTTGAAGTGTTACTTCACTTTATATAAGGAACTTGAGGCTTAGCAAGGTTGGATAACTGGCCCAAGATAACACACTCGATCACAACCCAGCTACACTCTTACACTGCTAATTGTCTCCATCTCTGTACTCAACTGCCTTTCTAAGATTCCAGAATATTAAAATGTCTAAAGCTTTAATCTCTACCTAGTGGTATACAATTAGCATGCCCCCAAACACTTGAATATGCTTCTTTATGTAATTGCTTTTATTTATTTATTTAATAAATATGTCTAATTACCTTGTGGAATTCAGAACATTCAGCAAGATTCCCCACAGACATCTGGGGCATAACTGTGCTTCCTACCTCATGACAGCCTGAAAAGTCACAGATGCCAATGACCCAGAGTTTTCCTCTGCCCTGTTGAATGAAATGGTCAGAGGTTTACTGCACCTGGCTCTCTTTGGCCAGTGGGCATTCATGCTTCTTTGATGCAAAATATGGCTGTGTCCACTATAGTTCCTATTCCATTCATTTGCACTTACCGTATACAAAAGAATTAAAATGTCTAAACTATAAATATAGTAACATATAACTCCTCTGAAGTTCAGTTTTCAGCAACTTCACTTCTCTGGAAGAATTATTTTTTACTCTTTAAATGGCATTGTAGAAGGGTAGCATGTTAAAGTTTCATGGTAATATGACAAATTTCCCAATCCTCTCATATTTCAGTTGGGAAAACGGAAATCAAGGAGTAGGCGTAACAGTCTCTAAGCATCACAAACAGATGGCAGAGAACCTTCTGGGTGCTCATGCACTGGTGTGTGTTCTTTGGATACTGCTCTAATATACTTGGTCATTTTTTCTGCCAAGTGCTTCTTCAGAGTCAGAAAATATGGGTCTGAATCCATGCCCTGTTCCTTGTCTGTGCATGACACAACCTTGTCTCCTAAAATGAGCCCAATAGTTCCTTCTCTTCACACAAAAGTGACAATGAAAGAAAATACTATTTGCCAAAATGTCTAGTAAATCAGATAGGGAACTCAGAGAGTGTTTTCCAAAGTGAGATATTTTGTAGCACATCTGTCTGCTGATCAGAATGATCAGTCAGAGAGGGACAAATCGATAATGTCAGACAGGGAAACTGCAGAAACAACATCCTTGTGGAGGTGAGAGAGTTTGGTGCACCCATGGGGTAGGAGCACAATGCATCCTAGTAATAGGAGGGAAATGGGAGAAGACAGGCAGACATGCTGGTAATGAGGGGGGTGGACATGGTGGTGGGAACCTGTTGCTTCTGCTTTCTCAGTAAGCTAGAAAGCAAGATCTTCAGGTAAGAGTTTGGGTGAGTCAGAATTCCTTATAACCAGGAAAAAAGTCGATGTTAGCCGCATCACCTAGATGTGAAAATTCTTCCAGAGTAGAACTGTTTGATGAAGGAACAAATATTCATATACTATTTACCAAGGTTACTCTGAAACATTTACCCTGCAATCAGTATTGAGCAAGATTTACTATGTGCTGGGAACTGTGACAAGAACTCTGCCCATCAGACAGGTGGGACGATGTCCCTGACTTCAAAGAAAGTAGATTTATATATAAAGATAAACATGAAGTCAAATATGTGTCTTCCTTTGGGCTGAGTGGCATGCTAGGAGCATCTTTAAGATATAGAGGGGGTCACAAGGGCAACAGTGTTCTTCATGTGAGTTGCTTTAAAAGCCTTCTCAGAGAAAATGAATGTTGGCCTACACTTTAAAGAGTGAGTTAGAACATAGGCGGCAGCATGGTGGGGAAAGGCATCCCATACTTGGAGACTAGTTGGTGGCTGAAAATGAATTACGGTAGGAGACAAAATGGTAGGCGATGAACTGAGGTCAGTTCACAAAGGACATTCTACACTGTGTTAATGGTTAGGAACAATTCTGTAAGCCAAAATGTAGTGTGTACCAAAATCATCTGAAGAAATTGCTAAAAACAAATAAAACTAGCAATTATTTCCCACAGTCAACCTCCGGAAATTTAGGTGATGTTTGTTCCAGTTTGAGAAAGATTGCATTTTAGGTAACGGAGGAAGTTAAATTATGTTGCCTATCCTCTGTGTATTGTATAATTCATCACTAATCAAGGATATGAGGTATATTCGTGCTTTCTATTGTACCATTATTCCTTTCATCAGTGTTCATAATATGGAAGATGCTATAAGAGACATTAGCCAAAATAAGTATGGCCTCTTGCCCTCAAGATGTCAGATCTAAGTGAAGATCTAACAGAGCAACACAGAGCAGCAGTGAACTCATGCTGAGGAATAGGAAGGAGTAGGAAGAAAAGAAGAAAGGCCTGGATCAAGCTTTTCTTTTTCCCTAATTTTCAGAACAGCAGGGGAGTTAGGGATATGAGGGGAAAATGCTGGGTTGCAGAGGAGGAGGGCAAGCCTCTTCTCCATCCTTCCACCTTTCCTTCTTGGTCCTATGTGGGCCAACCAGCAAGTTCAGCCCACGGCCAGGGCTTTAGTTGTCTACATTATTGAAATTACAAACCAGTCATTTGAACGTCAAGATAATTATAGCTTGAAAATAATATTTGAATGCTGACTCCCTTTGTGTGCAGCCTGTGAAGGAATACTCAGAGAAAAGGATGAAAATGTTCATTGTTGGCTTTTATGTAAATCAATGATCCTAAGATTTGCCTTGGAAGGTCAGGTTTTGACACTAATGACTTGAGCTGACCTTTGGAGTATAAATGTTAGAGATTTTTTTTTTACTCATTCCTTTTTTTATTGATTGCATGATAAACACAGCGCTAAAGTTTATGTGGCATAATAAGAGTAAAGGCAATGTTTTTTTAAAGGGGCCATATTCTTTTCCCCTTCTGAATATCTTATACTTGTTTAAAGTAAATATTCTGAACCAATGGCAAACAGGCTGGTAACAACATTATCTGATTACCTAAATAATGAAGACTTAAATAATCTAGTCAAGATTTATAACACATAAAAAAGTATCTCATCAGAGAATGACAATATTTGTGATTAAAATTCTTTTGAGAAAGGAATTAAAAAATAAACATTTTCCCGAAAAGTATAGGTGAGGAGTGTGTGTTGTCACTGTCTAATATTTTAAAAGACAATTCTAACTGCAAGGAACTTAGTTTTAGAGAAGTAATGAAGATTTGTAAATGTGACAAACTGTTGACCTAATTTTGAAACTTAGCTAAGTTTGCTCCATTCAACGAGTTAACACACTTTCTTTTCATCTTGCTATTATTAGAAATGCAACCAGAGCATCTTTACACCAAGCAACACATCTAGCCAAGAATTGCAATTATCCTCACAGCCCCCACGTTTTATCAACAAGATTTGCCAATAAAACATTTTGGAAATAAAGACAATAAATGAAATTCTTTCTGTGAAAGGTTACCTAGGCATTCAACAATTATTCTGCATATATTTAGCATTTAATTCATATTTCAGATTCTAGTGCATAATATGTTGACTTACATAGGGTCAAATTTATCCACCAAATTATACAAGTACTCTTTATTCGTTGTATTCTTTTTTTTAGATATGAACTTCTAAAATTAACTATGTCTTCTGAAAAACTCAAATCCAACAATTTTCACTTTGACTACTGATAAGATTATTGGGTGTTGGTGAAATAATGGTATTTTCATCATTTTTAGGTTGATATGAAAAAATGAGAAATTGAAGATAAAAGGAAGAAGTAAAGGAGGGCAGAAAAGTAAAATACAAAAACAAACAAAAATAACAAAATATTTGGAATGAGACCATTAAGTTAAGTTTGACTTCACCAATAACTAATGATCTTATTTTGACCTTTCTGAGACTCAGTTTCCTATTGATAAAGAAAGGAGGTAAAACCACCACCAGCCCTGAAGGGCTTTAATCATGATTAAATGAGATGACATGTAATGTAATATGTAGTCAATATTCTAGTTCCCATCTTTCTACCCTCTGTGGCCTTATGGAAAGTTTCCATGTTGTCTTGAAGATATTATCATTATTAACATGTAGGTCAAATAAACAGTAGCAAAGGTGCCAGTTTGAAATAAAGCTTTAATAAATTATGTATTCATATATTATAATATATAGTATAGGTCAGGATCCATAAATGCTTAGTCTAAGGTGCAGACTGTTGTACCAGTTTATTTATTGAGAGAGAGCTCTCAGAAGACACAGGTGAAATGAGAGAAGTTCAATAGAACAGAGAAAGGAACTCGGAGAAATCTGGCCTCAGCCTTATCCCACCAGGAGACTTTGGAATGTTTTCCACCCCACCATGCATGCGCTCCCTAGGAGACTAACACACCCCAATATTAGTCCATCATTGGCTGTAAGCTACCACCCCCCCACACACACTGGGAATGTGGGGCATTGTCCTCAGGCATCTCCAAGCTAGCAGGCTCCTGTAGGCCAAGGGCAGCCAACACTCCCTGTATCTAGTACATCAGCCCGGTAAAGGGGGGTTGAGTGTGGCACCAACTGAAACTGCCACAGATAGGAGGAAGAAGACTGATTTCAATCACATAAATTTTATTCTAAATTACACACTCCAGCATAGAGTACTGCCAGCTTAAATGGGACCAGTATGACAATTCAGTTTTCCTTTTTTTTTTTTTTAATATTTTATTTATTCATGAGAGACACACAGAGAGAGGCAGAGATACAGGCGGAGGGAGAAGCGGGCTCCCTGCAGGGATCCTGATGCAGGACTCCATCCCTGGACCCTAGGATTAAGACCTGAGCCAGGGCAGCTCAGGTGGCTCAGAGGTTTAGCATTGCCTTCGGCCCAGGGCCTGATCCTGGAGACACGGAATCGAGTCCCACATCGGGCTCCCAGCATGAAGCCTGCTTCTCCCTCTGCCTGTGTCTCTGCTTCTTTCCCTCTCTCTCTCTCTCTCTCTCTCTCTGTGTCTCTATGAATAAATAAATAAAATCTTGAAAAAAAAAAAAAAGAACCAAAGACAGACACTCAACCACTGAACCATCCAGGTGCCCCAGTTCAGCTTTTCAAGATCAACTGAGGACAATTACTTTTAAGAAAAATTTACTGCAAGATTCTTTGAACAGGAAGTTTTCTCAGAATATTTCACATTGCATTTGATTTACATATATTCGATTTGCCTGCTAACTTTAAGAATTAATGTTCTCAAGATCTCCAAAACTATAGTCTTGTGAATCCATCAAGTGCACAGAGTGACTGTTGCAGCTATATTGTGGGACACTGTATTTTACTGACTCAGAAATTAGGACACCTTATGTTGCATATTATCAAATCATCAAGTTGTACACCTCAAGTATTTACAATTCTTAATTGCCATTACTGTTCAAAAAGCTTTCAAAATGAACAAAATTTATTGAAACACATGACCCGACAAATCTTTCTTAGTTGAGTTGTGTATGCAACTTCCAGGGGAAAAAAAATGGAAAAAGAAATTAGGATGCCTTGACTAATACCATGAAGATACTTATTGGGATTAAAAAAAAAAAAAAACATTCAGTGTTGGAATTATCCAGGAATTAGGCTGACCAACCTGAGTTTCCCAGGGACCAACAGTATCCTCAGGATGTGAGAGTTCAGTTTTAAAACCCAGACAATCCCAATCCAGGGTAAACCAACACTGGCTGGTCAGCCTACCTGGTTATAGCAAGAATATTCCTTACACCTGTGAACTGAGAAATTAGTGTGTTTGGCTTTTTAGTTTTAGATTATGTAAATAGCTAATATTTCTCCTCTACATTTTAAATTGAAAATGAAACTAAGAGTAGTAGGTTTTATATCCTTCTCACTGACCCCTACCCATGCCCAATGCTTAAAAAGTTGTTTTTATACAAGTTCCTAGTTAGTGAGAGAATTCTGTCAGGTATCACACTTGATTATTCTGAGGCAGAAACCAAAAATTCATAGGTCATTTCTGGGTTTTCTCAGCAGGTACTGGGCAAAGCTTTATCTTGATTCAGAAGTGATTTTTTAAATTTATTCCTATTAATTTCTGTTTGGGGCCATTGGGAGGCTAGAATTTTATCCTCTATCAACTTGAATGCCGGCTTTCTACTTTCTAAAATTTCAAGGAAGCCACATTGTTGATTGAATCAATTTGTAATTAGATTTCCTCATGAAGCTTATAGTTGTGTGGTGCCAGGAGTAAATACTCAGAATTTTAAATGATGTGCTAACTTTCACACCATTTAAGTAATTTATGCTAAGACCAAAGAAGGAAGGGAACACATCCTGGTTTTATGTTAACTTTTGTGTCTCTCTAGACCATTGCCAATTTCTAGCCCCAGCCCAGGGTCTGGATCACAGGGCAGTGAGGTTCTTATTTCACAGACTTTTCTGATCCAAGCAACTGCCAGCAACCCTCTGACCTCAGAGTAAAGCACAAGTAAAATTTAAGTTCAGAAAAGACTAGACTATTCCTAAGAGAATGAGAATAGGTGATGATCTCTCTAGAGCAAGTCTGACAAAGTGCTTGCCCTCAAAGGCTGGAGCATGTCCTCTATTTCAAGGGAGTTTAAAGAAAGGCCATGGTGGAAGCAAGCCATCTCTTTCAACAAATTGCTTGATTGAGTTCCAATTCTGTACCTTGTAACAGTTTCACATGTGATGCCTCGTCCCATTAAAACTGCTGTAAACCTTACACAAGATCACTTAGCAATTTGCTGCAAGAAAAAGTCCACTCAGAACAGAAGTACCTGTTACCTCTTAGTTAATACCCAAAGCTTGAAAACCATAGAGGTGATGCTTGCTTTTATCCACTGGTCTACTCACTATTGTTGGGGTCCTTATCCGCATCCAAGCCAGCACGTTTGCAGGTAGACACACATGAAATAAAGTGGCAGGTAACTTAACATCAAATGCTTTACACATGCTTCATACACATGTCCTTACAGACAACACAGCATCCCCAAGGACAGAGATTGAATTCAACCTCTGCACTTAACAGAAATCTTTAAGAAATAAGGAGAATCATGACCCTCTCTGGCCAATCCTTTGATGCTTAGATATGAAGCATATTTTAGCTCTCATCCTCATAACCCTCCTGCAAAGTAGATTTTTGTATTCCCATTTGATAAATGAGAAAAATGGAACTCAGTTGGTTTGATCAACTTGTCCAACTTGTATAGTGCAGAGAGGATTTGACTCTGGGGCTCCGTGATGCCAAAGTCCATGCTACTTTGTTATATACTGAAACTGCCTCCACTGAAGAAATTTCTTCTCGGCATGTTTAACAGACAGTCTCACAAGAGGTACAGTAAGAACATTTATTACAAGTTATTTGAAGCACTAATACCCTGTCCTCAATGAAGCAATAATTAAGTAGGAGAGGCAGACAAGTAAGCAATTAATCCAATACAGACTGATGCATACATTTATTGGGAAAATAATGGAACACTATGGGAAACTTAGGAAGAATACTTAACCTGGTCTTTAAGATTCAGGGCTTCTTGGAGGAAAGAACATCAAGGATGAAATCTGAAGGGCAATTTGAGATTATCAAGATGATACTAGGATACTAGGCTACCCCAAGACTTCCAGATACGGTAAATGTAATAAACTGGAACTAAGTGGTTAATTGCATTAGAATCGAGTCAATAGTCATAGTTCAAATAAAGAAGAATTGCAAATTCAAATGATCATGAAGCAATAGAGAAGAAACAGATTTTGAATAAATATATTCTAAAATAAGTAAGCTGCTGCAAATTCTCTAACACCGGATTATCCAATACCAGCCCCTGAAGACTCCTCTGAAGGCACTTTGGCTTGAAGCGTGTTAAGGATACAAGAGGAAATATGTGAATTTGATGCCACACTCCAAGCCTCTGCCTATCTGTAATTCTTTTAATACTAAGCAAAATATGGGTAGCAGATGTAAGATGATTTTTTATTCCCCAGGCTCAGTGAATTTACATTAAATGGAAATAAGCAGCCTGTCTTAGTAATTGGAGTGTGACCCCTCTGCAAGCCACTTCAGGCAGCACGCCTGTCCAGGAGTGCTTGTAAGGCCATTGCCCCAGGGTGACTGCACTGCACGATGGGTGGCTGGTGAGTAGAAGCTATGCAGAGGTGAGAGTGGTAGTACCTGGCACACACCTCTAAAGAGTATCTTTTTATTAACCATTTGATTGTGTAATGCCTTTTACACAAAATCAGTCAGATTCAGTATCAGTTGCTCAAACTTGCCTGGGGGTACAATCTGGCAAGAACTTAAAGAGTACCTCTACTGGTGTCACAAATGTCAGACGACAGAGAAACGGACTTTGGGCAGCTGTATCTTGGTTGGAGGAGGCTTCACACTGTTCAGAACCAAGTTCACCTACTACATTCTCGCTAAGGAACAGCAACACTTCCATCATTGCTATGTCGCTGTGTTCTCTTCTCAGAAAGGTGTTTTATGTATTTTTAATGTAGCAGTAATAAGATTATTAAAAATTAAACCAGAGGTGTTCTTTCATTACTATGCTTTCAGTTGTGGTTTGCTAATTAGAGATCAGGAAAACCCATCTTTTATAATTGGTTTTTTTTTTAATTTTAAAACATTTTATTCACTGATGGCTGATAGTAAATTTTGCTCCATACCAAGAGAGAGAATGGAAGCTGATCTAAATGAGAACAAATGCAACCTATTTTAATTAACATGATTCAACTGAACTGTAATGGTATCGAAACAATTGACTTTTACCATTCCAACTTAATTATTCTACAATAGGCAGAGAAATGTATGCTGCTTCCCCCCTTAAAGCAATTTTGAAGGCGACATCTTTGAAGTATGGCACCCAGTGATTTTTTTCTCACCCGCAATTTGTGAATATTGTTTTAAAACCCCATTAAGTCAAATAACCATAGTCTAATTAAGTCTTTTGTGGTTTTAAGGCAATTTCATGCGATGCCACTGGATTTATTTGACTCTTTTCTTCACTTGACTGAAAGTTCTTGAGAGGCTGAGTGAATCTAAACCTCAGAATTCTGGTCCCGAGGAAACAAATGCTGCAAAGTATTTGGGCTGAAAAAGTATTGCTTAATGTGATGTGAGAAAAGCACAACTGACGGACTTACTCAGCAGTTCTTCCAAAATATCATGATATTGCTTTAGGCAAGTCCTACTCACTTCTCTGTGCACTGGTGGGTACTGCTGCAAAAGGGTTAGTTGGGAAATTGTAGGAAAATGAGCACTTGGGATTTAGAGCCTATGAACCTGCCACAGAATAACAAAAGACCCCTGAGACCTAAAATACAAGATAATTTGTTAAAGCTAAGTTTATTTGCTTGATGGACAAGAGAGTGGTATATCATTCAAAGAAAAAAAAATGAGTTCAGCAAGTATCCCAGAGCAGAATGACAGAATAAGGACAGAAACAAAGGATGGGACTTGCTTCATGTTAGGATTTCTAAGCATGACATTTTAATGGATTCACTAGAGAACTGGACTGGACATTCCTTCTTAGATTAGGCCATTTTTCTGGTTTAATTTTCCAAAGTTATAGGAGACTGAGGTGAGAAAAATAGGGCTGTCCTCTTGTAATCCAGATAGGGCCACAAAAGTCTCTGACATTAGAAAGTTTAACAGAGAAGCACTCATGTCATCTCAAAATAATTTCCAATCAAAGTATGTCATGTTTGCATCTTCTAAAGTTTACTATTAAACATTTTTTCATGACAGATTTTAGCCAGATATGCACTTTATTAGCACATAGTAGGTATATTCTATGCATATAGCACTATTAGGTCCAAGAGGATAGTGAGTAGTGAAAGTGAGAGATGAATACAACACTGCTCCTGACCTTAAGGAAGCTATAATCTGGAGGGAAAGACAATAATAGCAATACAAAACTGCTATGATCTAGGCTGTAATAGGATATAAATACAATATCATTAAATTCCAGGGAAAAAGCCATACATTCTAACTGAAGGGATTGGCAATGGCTTCAGAGAGGAGACAGTATTTGAATTGACCTTGATTCTTTTACTCATTCAATAAGTATTTAGTGAGTACTAGATGCAGACGCTATTCTTGGTAATTAGGATACATCAGTGAACAAAATAAGTAACCATCCCTACCCTTGGGATGCTAACCTTTTATCAATGAGCAGTATATCTAAGAACATATCAGGGAGAGAATTCCAGGTAAAGGGAGTAACAGAAAACAAATTCATGAGTTTTGAATATGCATGGAGTCTGGGGAAGAATGCACACAGTTAAAAGATAAGGTTCATATGCAGTAATTGGGGTGAAACGTGGAATGGGAGGGGGAATAATTTCTTCCTACCTCACTAGGTTCTTGACTGAGATGCCCCTGTAATACAAAATAAATAAAAACAACAACAAAAACAACAGGTTAACAGGAGAAAAACAAACAGATTTAGTAACATGTATACCTCCTGTATACATGGAAAATTCCCAGAACACCTTAGTAACTCTGGAGGGAGTGAAGAAGCAAGGTTTTTCAGCAAAGCACACAGTAAGCAAGGATATGGTTTGTTATGCAGAGTTAAATTCATGTCTTCTCCATTGATAAGTTTCTACAGATTTAGTCATTCTCCTCTTCCTGATATAGAGATCTGCTTATAAATTTGGAGATTTTCCTTATAAATGTAAATTGTTCTCACAAAAGGGTAATTTCTGTTTGGTTTTGTCTTTTGTTTCTGTATCTGCTATTTAAAAAAATAGCATAAAATAATCCTTATGCCACAGAGACTTATTCTGGGGTGACAAATTCTGTTCCCCTTCAATGGCAAGGTGAGGTGGAAAGGGCAGTAGGGAACAACCATAAATAGTACATTTAGAAAGGTGGATTTCTATTCTCTAAGTAATCAAAAATACTGTTTTAAGAAAGTGTCCTAATGAGAAATCTGAAATACTATAGTATAGACTATAACTGCTATGATTGTTGCTGTGAAGGAGCACTTGAAAACACCTGAACATCAGTGTAAATGCTTCCAGAACTGGCAGAAAGAAAGGGTTCCTGGACTCTGAGCATAGCCCTGAAACTTCCAGGCCTCTCTCAGATCCACACAGCTATGTGAGCTTTGGATTGCTATGGTCATGCCAAGGAATCTCCTCTATCACCAGAATAGTGTTTTACTGAGGAAACATTAGGAAAAAAAGAAAAACTCGGAAAAGCCCAAAACAAACAAACAAACAACAATTCCTACAAACTTGGTTTGGGGCCATTCTAGGGATTGATGCATAGATCCCAAAAGAGGAACTATGAGATCAGTGTGACCCCAAGAATAATTTTAGCAACTAGGATCTTTGGGGGCAAATCTATTATTTCAAGGCAAAGACAGGCATTGAAGAGACTCAGTAGAACTCTTTTGCCCACAAGACACTGAAAAGCATTCTCGCAGATGGGTCTGTATTATTTCCAAAAGTTTCCTAGAATATAGGAGTATAGGATCCAACCACTATATGCCTAGTCACATGATGACTGTGTTTCCTAAACCAATACTACACTGAGTGTTGTAAAAATACAGTTTTTCAAACCCTATTTGTCTCCTATGACTTCAATCCTCATCTTCTCCTAAAGACTGTACTGACCATAACATCAACAGCTCGCTTTTCCCAATTAGGTGAAACTGTTATCAGTGCCACTCATTTACTTTTTTTAAAGATTTATTTATTTAAGAGAGAGAGAGAGAGAGAGCAGAAGAGGGGCACAAGGAGGAGGAAACAAGAAGATGCCCCACTGAGTGAGTAGCTCCATGCAGGGCTCTATCCTAGGACCCTGAGATCATGATCTGAATTGAAATCAAGAGTGAGCCACTCAACTAACTGAGCCACCAAAGCAGGCCTATTTACTTTTTAATTATATATTCCCTAAAAGAGAGAGAGAGGGAGACCTTAATCATACAAATTTGAGCTCCTTTGGAACAGTGATCAAACTTCATGATTGATGGTTCACTGATATGCTTGGTGGGATTATTTAGCAAACATGGGCAAAGTAGGGTGGACTAGCTTTGAGCCCTATATCAAAAATCCTTAAATTATAGTTTGAAGACCATCTTCATCAAAACCAAGTGGAGTGCTTATAAATAAAATGCTGATCCCTGGCTCCCACTTCAAACATGTGTCCTGATGATTTTGCACTCATTACAACTTGAGAGCCACTACGTTAATATAATTGATGATGTAGAAAGGCAGTTGTTTTCTTTCTGACAAGCAGCATATATTGTTAACATACAAAATTTAACAGAGTAAATTTGGGGATTTAATTGGCTTTGTTAAACGATTCATGAATCAGGCAACATCCCGTCTAGCAGGTAGAAGAGTGCTCCAAGAAGTTGTACAAAATGCATGGTTTTTATAGGAAGGAGGGGGGGACAAGAAAGTTATAAGCAAAAGAAAAGAAAATATTGTTCCAGGCAAGGTCACTTTCCATTTGGGGGATCGTGCGGGGGGGGGGGGGGGGTTTATCATGCCAATTACCTCATCTTCCTTTAGGGGAGGGTCAGGGCCCATGTTACAAATTCATTGGCATCATCAGAAAATTCCTGAGTGTCCATTTAAGGTTTATGAGAGGTTGAAACTACAATTAGGTTAGATACAGAGCTCTGGTTTGGTGACTTGGCCTGTAACAGCATTTTGGGGCTGTGGTTTTCTTTTTAACAAAAGAAAGGCTCTCAGATGGAGTAAGTTTCATCACAAAATATTCTGTGAGTAATCATGTATCTGTAAGAAGAGTTAAGGAATTCTTAACTAGGTCAAGATAATAAAAGAACTGAATTTTTATTGAGCTTCCATCCGACAGTACTCTGTTAGATGCTTTGAAGCATTATCTCTTTTAATCTTTACAACAACTAGGTAAAGACAGTATTGATTTTTGCAAATGGAGTTTGAAGAACTTAAGTAACTTGCCCAGAATCACCCAGCTAATCAAAGATAAAGCCAGGATTCAAACCTATGTCATTTGATTCTAAAGTCAAACTCTTCCTAATTCACCATGTTAAAACTTGATAACAATTAAAATTAACTATCATTATGTCTGAAACCATCTTGTTTACCATGCGAGGTTTATGACTAAAATTTTTTGTGAACAATATGTGAAGGCCAATGAAGAACCTATTAGCAGTATGTTTTGGGTCTTTTTTTTTTTTTTAAGTACAATTTGTGATTTTCTTTTTTTGGTTAGGCTCATAAAAGCACATTAATTTATGATTTTATTAAATCCTTCTCTTTTACTTGAAAACTTTATATTTTTCCATACAGCTTTCTGAATTACAAATTTGTTCTGTCATGTTGCCATGTGATGTGCCTTATAAAAGTCAAAGCATCAGTGACAGCTCAGAATAACAGAAAAGGAGGTATTTTTAGCTTGATAAAAAATGAGGAAGACAATGTACTGAAGAGAGGGGAATCCAGGGGAAATCCAGGAAGAATATTCAAAGGAGATTCATTGTGACTAGAGATAAAAGACTTTAAACATGCTCTTCAGTCTTACAGTTACATTTTAAGTCAGCAAAAGTTACCAACATTTATGGTATAAAGTCAATGAACAGCCATACCCAAGTACATCAAAAATGGAAACCCTAGAAAGTAGGACCATCCTGGGACCCATTTAATCCACTGGTCAGCAGGTGGAATGGAGTTCTCAAGGGCAGGAAAGGGAAGTAATGACAGGAAAATTAGAGACATTTCAACCAAACTAGCATTAATACCATGAGTTCAACATTTTCTAGATGTTCCCCTTGTTCTGCACCCTGACAGCCATTGGAATACTGTGGGTAGATTCCAGTTGCCCCAGGACTTCTAATAGAGAGATTGCATGATAAAGCCTGATGGCTTCTTTTGGTCTTAGTCAAGATAACAGCACTTTCCGGCCATGAGATGTTGGTCTTCAGGAGAGGCTGCTCTGTGCTCCATGAAGAAACTGAGAAGTTAGGATACTAGACCCAGGTCATAGATTTTTGTCCTTCTAACTGAACCCAGGAGATCCAAGATGGGTCAATTTGGGCAATTCGAGCTTCAGACGTGCCACTGAGTTAGTGGGAAGTCAAGATTTTAGTGCTGATTTTAAATTTCACTTATCTTTCCTTTTTATGTCTTGGCTTGAGAATGTCCATTCCTCATGACCGTGCAAAGTCCAGTGTGATGATTTAAATTGGGCCCCCACCTCTTTTCTTTCTCATGACCTTATCCATCAGAATACAGTGTGGTGAAGGAGAGAGAATATGAGGTAGAATTGGTTCTGGACCCCTCCAGTGCATTTTACTATCAGGCCTCTTCAGTAAAGTAGAAACATTTGTTACCTTATCTGGCTGCTCTAAGGCTCAAATGAGATAATAGACGTATACCACTTGGTATTTGTCAACATATAACTTTATAAAGTTATCAACATGACTTTCATACAAATATAAAGAAAGCATGTGCTAAAAATACACTTCCCTTGGGGTGTCTGAGTGGCTCAGGCAGGTAAGCATCTGACTCTGGATTTCAGCTCAGGTAATGATCTCTGGGTCCCGGGATGGAGCCCTGCATTAGGCTACCCAGGAGTCTGCTCCAAGATTCTCTTTCTCCCTCTGCCCCTCTCCCCATACTCTATGTCTCTCTTTCTCTCTCTCTCTCTCTACTAAATAAATAAATATTTTCTTAAAAAAAATATACTTACCTTCATGATGAAACTAACAGGATGGTAAAGATGGTTTAAAGAATTAGAAAAAACAATGATTATATAATCCACTGGGAGAGGCTGAGTTACAGACAAAACTGATTATTGTCCTACAGAACAATAAAACCACAACCTCTGAGGTTATCCTTCATACCAGGCATGAATTATTTGCATCTCCCTTGGACAAAAATCTACAAGTTAACATACAATTTTATAGTTTTGACCCTAATCAACAGAAAATAGTGAAACAAGCAAAAGTACAATAACCTGGAGAATTAAATCATCCTTGAGTGGGCCTGTTAGACAATGATTCCGTGGGACTTTAAAGGATATGCAGTCATCCTTTTGCTTTATTTCCAAGTTTTAGATCATTTATTGAGAAGTTCCCTTTTCCAGAGATTTTTCATTTTACAAAAAATCTGGTTGTCATTGTGTTTGGACCTGATTAGTTTACATACAGTAAGGTGCTAATCAACTACATAAGCCTCTTTGAATATGGCCAGCAAATTTAGAGCTACTGTTTTTAAGCAACTACTCAGGCCAAAAAAGTAACTTTTAGATGGAAATTTCTATGGAAACTCTGATTACATTTCAAAAACATTTTTTGTTTCAGACATGTTTTTGTTGCTCTTAGGGGCTCTTTTATTCCAAGGTCTATTCATTTCCTATTATTGCCACTTAAATGAATCACCACAAATTTGGTGGTTTAAAAAAACAAAAATGAGGGATTCCCAGGTGGCTCAGTGGTTTAGCACCTGTCTTCAGCCCAGGGCGTGATCCTGGGGTCCTGGGATCAAGCCCCACATCGGGCTCCCTGCACGGACTCTGCTTCTCCCTCTGCCTCTCTCTCTGTCTCTCATGAATAAATAAATAAAATCTTTTTTAAAAAACGTATTCTGAAGTCCGACACGGTCTCAGTAGGCTAACATCAAGGCATTGGCAGGACTGGTTCCTCCTGGAAGCTCTATAGGAAAATCAGTTCCTTGTTTTTTCCAGTTTCTGGAGACCTCTAATAGGTCTTATGTACCTTTATCTCTATTTTCAAAACCAGCCATGGCTTTGTATTTTTCAGTCCCTTTCTTTCTTTCCCTCTGCTTCTGCTTGTCTGACTTCTCCTGGGATTCTCTTACAAAGACCCTTGCAATTACATTGGGCCCACTCAGATGATTCAATATGATCTCCCCATTTTATAATCCCTAACTTGATCACATCTACAAAGTCCCTTTTGAGTATTTTAAACTATGAGAATTAAAACAGGAACACTTGGTGAGTTGGGGGTGGTTTTCACCCTACCATTCAAGGATAAGAAACTAAATCTGAGAAATTCATCTGTGCAGCATTCCTATAATACCTATCTATATTGTGGTGAGTTTCTCTTTGAAGTGTCCAATAGCTAGTAGACTTCCTGACCTGTCAGGTAATGGCCTTCCTTATCATTTGTAAGTGTGAGATTCCATAAACCACAGAACAAATAAGAGACCAGTTTCCTGAAAGGGTTTCTGGATCTTGGTCTACACATAAAGGATAGCATTTGTTCCTTAATGGTGGGTTTCCTATATCTGATTAAATGGGATTTATTCTCAGATGTAACATTCCTGCTATGACCTCATGTACACAACCAATTTGTCAAACTATATCCTGGTTAAACAGAAGACAGAAATTTGTTGTTTTATGCAAATGACTACTTTACCATAAAATCTAGTGAGTTGTTACTGAATTCTGAGGCTTCAGGGAGAATAAAATACCTATAAAGAATGTGTCATGTTGAGGTTTGAAGATAAAGAAAGGACCTTTTCACTCCCTTAATAGAACATTTAAAACAATATTAGCAATACTCAAAACCAAATAATCACACTTAGGTTTCTCTTCATCATTCATCTGATCTTAAGTCTTTTACATCTGGATGTTGGGTCAGCATTCTGCTTTCATAAGGTCTACTCTGAACCTACTAAAAAGGTTTCTAGAAGCCCCAATTCAGTGCTGCAGTACAGTCACACAGTCGTCTAAGTGATGTCACTTTGAACTCTGAAGTCTGTACCCTAAACTCTATTTCTTAAAGTAACTATAGGAAGAGACTCTGGCACCATTTTCCCATGAGGCTCTGAGACTGTCATTCTTTGACAAAGGCCCATTTTCCAGAACATAGCTTATAGCAAAAATTTCAGATCAACATGAGGATAAAGTAGAAACCACTTGCTGATGCTGGTACAAAAGTCTATCTGATCATATTACATAGAAAGAAAATTTAAAACTTTTTGTCTTAGGAACAGACTAAGTACTCCAAGACCTATTGTCATCTTAAAATAGGGGGGGGGGAACCCCTCCAGTTTCACATTCATATAGTATTTGATACAACAGGTTTCACAAACTTAAAATATATATTTTATTAATAAAGCCATCAAAACTGAACAACCTTTGCCAAAATTTTAATGCATATCTTTGCTTTTATTCAGACTTACATTTTTGCATCAAGGCAAACAAAATTCGGTTCCTTCAAATAGTATACACATTCATGCTATTTTGTTCACTATGCTTTTATCATAATTTGGTATGTATTTTTTCTTTAGCTTGTCTTACCCTGTACAGATGAGCATGCATAATGAAGCCCCATAGAGCATATTCATTAACTAGCCTCTTTGTTAAGAAACAAATGGGTAAAAAGGTAGACATAAACTATAACTCAATACTGATAAAATTAGGGAAAAGACACATATTGATTCTTTCAGCTAATTTAAAAAAAAATCCTTAAATGTGATTAAAGGTGCACTTTGATTATATGAACTTGGGTTTTTACATAAAATTGCTTCTGAGCTAGTAATTTTTGAGATTTTTTTAAAGGGTAACACATAAAATATAGTAAAACTTTAGTTTTCCTAAATAATGGGAATCCTGGGTATATTAATATAAGCAATCAAAGAGATAACCAAAAACAAACAAAAAAAAAAAACAAAAGATCCTTTGATTTGTAAGGTTTTATAATCTAATTTATTAATACTTTCTGGAGATGGGAATAAATTTCATACTCACACAATGAGATAAATAGGCTTTTCTCATTTCTAGACATAAGATATAGTCACTGAGGGTTGCCTGAGTGCCACAATATTAGCCAATGGGTTGAAAGTAAATATAGAACATCAAAAATCTTGGGCATGGAATTCTAGGGAGTATTTTTCCTTTCCAGTGAACCTGAGCTATATTCTTTCTCAGGCAAAAGAAAAAGAATAATAGGGGAATCCCTGGGTGGCTCAGTGGTTTAGCACCTGCCTTCGGCCCAGGGCATGATCCTGGAGTCCTGGGATCATGTCCCACATTGGGCTCCCTGCATGGAGCCTGCTTCTCCCTCTGCCTGTGTCTCTGCCTCTGTGTGTGTGTGTGTCTCTAATGAATGAATAAATAAAATCTTTAAAAAAAAAAAAGAAAAAGGCTAATAAGCCAGATTTTCAGTCATCTGTCACACTACTGACAAAGAATTAGATTACTTTCTCTATATGACAGCCCACCAGGTAATCAGAACAAAATGCCAGATTCCCATTCAATTTTGCCACCAATGGAGAATGACTTAGTGGCCATATACAAATCATATTTGCATGTACACAGTATGTCTCCTGACTATGTGCTTGAGACTAGACTAGCATTCAAATAACCACTAATTCCCAGACTTGGCCATGGCCAAAACCAAGATCTTCTGAGACACAAAGTGTTCCCTTGACTATGCAGTAGAGATGGCCTAGTGGTCAGAGACCAGACACAGATCTACTGGTCCTTGCACCCAGTTTAAAAATAGAAAGAGCTCAACCTATGAGTTAGGTGAGATACTTACACACTGAGAGGCTTGGGTAAAATCAGTATCAAATATAGAACCAAAAGAAAAGAAACGAACAGAAAAGAACAAGAGAAACAAAATGTCAGCAAAGGTAAAATCCGTTACTACTTGAGATTTGCTCTAGGACTGGGGTAGAGAACTAAATGACCCATAAGGTTGGCTCTGGCAGGTGAGTTTATTTGGGCATCTTGATAGAACTATCCGCTAAATGATCAAAGTATAATTTTTAAAATAGTTACAAATGTAAATAACACAAATATAAAGTGAGCAAATGTTGAAGGCATATTTAATTTTTGAGGGTAAAGCTCATTCCAAGAAGATGCAGAGGAAAAGTAATTATAGAGGTACCTGGAAAATCCAAACTGGTTAATGTACCAGAGCAATAAAATTGTAATTCAGGGATTATCGTTTCTATTAGACAGAAATCACTTATATCTTGGAGATTTACATTTTACAGAGTCTGGGAATTAAGATACATTTCCCTAGAGAATCAAGTCATCCTTGGATGAGCCTCTTAGACAATGGCCACTATGACAAACAAAGGCCGTACAGTCTTTTTAATTTTTTTCCTTTATTTTCAAATTTTGATAAGTTTCAATAACACATAGAATAGTCATTTAAAAATTTCTTTCTCATCTTAATCTAATTCCAAAGGAATTTGGGTTTGCTGTGAACCTTCTATTTACAATGCTCTTACAAGAATAATATCTTAATACATAAATGAAAATGCTAGAAACCATTGTCCTTAAAAGATCATATCTACTAGAAAAGCTCATTTTCTCCTGCTCGCAAAAAGGAAGTCTCTTTCAATAAGAAAGAATTTATTCCCCATGGTAAACAGGAATGGCTGCATCAGGGAAAATTCTAAGAAAGGGGGCTTTATGTGCTTCTATATATTTAAGCCCCCTTTAGGAAAAAAAAAAAAGAACAATAACAATCATTTTAAGAAAATGAAGTTAAAATTGACTATTACAAGAGCCTATTGTTAGGCAGGTACTAGCCACTTACTTCCTCAAAACTAAAAAAATATTTTTTTTTATTTGGATAGTAAAGATCATTTCGAGAAAGAGCATAAAAGTAAGACATTAATGAAAACTTTTGTTTTTCTTCTTTCAGCTCTTGATTTCTGTCTCTTGGCCATCAGATAACATGCTTGATAAAAGAAAAGAAAAAAGTCACACCATTTGGTTCACTTGCTATTAGACAATTGTTGTCAAGAAGTCTTATGCAGGGTAGAAATTAAAGCTATTTCCTAAAATAGGGACAATAGTTTAAGTATTGTTTTCAGTTAAGTATACTGTAATTGTCCCCTGTGCAAATGCTTCTACATAAGGCAAACAAATTGTAATTATGACTAATATAATTATATATCATTATCTAAATTGTATATGCTTCAGCCTTGCCCCAGAAAATGGATTCCTTATGGATCTTATTCCTCATACCCAGGAGTTAGTCACTATCTGTTCACCCTAATCAATAATACATTGGTGATCAATAAATGTTAATCAACATTACTTTGAAAACAAAACAAAGAACATATATAGAAATGCTCATTAGGGATAAGGGCAGAAAGACAAGGCAATTATGTCAGTAAGAGAAGTTTGACTTTGAAGGTCAAAAGGCATTTCAGTTCAGGAAAGAATCAGGCAGGGAGTCTTTGTAGATATTTGAGGCAAGGAAGGAAGCATTGTTAGAGCATGAAAAAGGAACTTTTTTGCCACTTGGATGAGCAGGGAGGAGAAGCGAGAAGTGGGAATTACACTGCACCAGTGACCGGAACACTAAATTCAAGAATAAAACCAATGCAACAGAATCCAAACAAAGGAACACAATAGACACATTTAGTGGAAATGAAATTGGATTTCTGAACTGGATTTTAAGACCGTGCTATGAGCAATATGCTACATCAAGAGATAAATGCTACCAATTCTGCCCATTTTCAGAGAGCTCCCTAAACTCTGGACAATGTATCGAATTGACTCACAGCATGACCCCCAAGAAGGAAAAGTTGCCTGTAGGAAAAAGCTTTCTGAAAATCCTGTAGAACTTTAATGAAGAAAACTGCCTCCTTCCACACAGATCAGGAGGAGAGTTTAAACTGCACATTTGAGAAGCGTGAAGGGTGGGCCTGAAAAATGATTGAGTCCAAACCCCTAACACAGTACAGATCTCCACCCAACCAAAGTCTTGGACAAATTGTCTTCCACTCTCAGACAGATGCTATGACACTAATGCAGTAGTTCGTCTTAGTGACACTCATTTAACTCATCAGTCCACGAAACCAGCCTTTGAATTGCAAAATAATAAGTGACCAGAGAACAAAAAGTAGGATTGGGATATGGTGAGGCAGAAAAGGAGATTGCAATGCCAGGAGGTGTACCTAAATATACACAGGAGAGAACTCTCTCTACTTACATTCAATATTGATTTTTTTTTCTTGTCCCAGTGCAGAGAATGTGATTACCTGTATTTTAGCAAGTGTAACAACAACAGGTATTACTGTCAACTGTAAAAATATGCCATTTATTTTTCAAAGCTGGGGCTAGCATTTGGCGTTATGACCTCCCTTGGCAATAAATTCTGGAGGCAAAGTTCAAGGATCTGAAGTATTTATGTGTTACTTCATTTGACTGACATCTAGTTTGGCTATAGAGACGGCTTAGATGAGAGCTGAAGGCTTCTTGAGCCCTTGTGTCATTTCCTGATATGAACTTAACTTCCAGCATTATCAAGTGATAAAACTTACCTCTGACATGATTTCCATTCCATCTGCATGGTAGCCAGAAAATACGTCTGGGTTAAGATGGACCCTGATAATTTTGTTGATTCCATTCACTATTCTTTCTGTAGGAACTTTAATGGCAAAACTTTCTTCATGAACCTGGCCACTCTGCTAGGGAAGTATTTACATTAATACTTAATGGTGGGCAAGTTGGTGGGACAGGGAGATGAAGGAATTGTGCTGTGCTGTCCCTATGTTCATATGTGGGTGTGTGAATATGCCTCATTTTGTTCTGTGAGAACTACCTGCTAGTCAATCCTCTGCTTGTGATCTTTGAGTCATCTTCCCCTAGTTCTGCTAAAATGATCTCTCTAGAGATCTGCCCATGACACTCCTAAGCTTAAAGCATACTGATGATTCCCACATGTCTATTGAGCGAAGTCCAAGCAAAGTAGCATGATTCATGACCCCTTAAGAGCAATTGCTCAGGCCACCTGGGTGGCTCAGTTGGTTAACTGTCTGCCTTCACCTCAAGTCATGCTCCCAGAGTCCTGGGATCGAGTCCTGCATTGGGCTCCCTGCTTACCAGGGTGCCTGCTTCTCCTTCTCCCATTGTCCCTCCCCCTGCTCATGCTCTCTCTCTGTCTCTCTCTTGTTCTCTCTCTCTCTCAATTAAATAAGTAAAATCTTAAAAAAAAAAAAAAAAAAAGAACAAGTGTCTCCACCCACCTCTTTCCTTGGCCCATTTCTCACCATTCCTTACCTTGCATTATGGATCCATCCATGGCAGGCATAACTTTTTCTGTATTTCATGCTTTATTATTCAGGCTGTAAATCTTTGCTCGGCCAATTTCTCATCCTTTGAGATCTTAGGCATTCTTTCCTACAGGAGTCTTTTTGGTGAGTCTCTCTTTCTGAGCAGTTGGGATCAGTACTACTTCCCCATACTTCTTCCTTCAATCACTATGTGCTAATCTTTGCTTCATTGAAGTACATTAATGTTCTGGTTCCAACTAAACTGGAAACTGCTAGGTGCTATATTCTGAGATAGTTTCTGGCACAGAGAAGACGAGAACCAGCCGTGCCAGTGGTGTTAAATCTTTGCCTGAGAGCAGACCAATGTCTCAGCTTCAATCAGTCAGACAGAGAGAGCACATTTCCCCTTCCTATGCCTCTTTGTTCTAGTCAAGCCCTCAATGGATTAGATAATGCCACTCACATTAGGGAGGACATCTGCTTTATTCAATCTACTGATTCAAATGGAAACTCTCTCATAGACATATCCAGAGATAACATTTAGCCAGATAACTGAATATCCCACGACTCAGTCAAGTTGACACATAAAATTAACCATCACAACCTCAAATGTAAAGTCAAGGTGTAGACTAATTTATAGGCGGCATGAATCCATTATTGTACCTTACATGCTGGGGAAATAGCATGAGTATGAGAATTGTATTTTGGGACAATGAATCTGATGTTGGTTTGTAAAATGTAACACCGAAGAGATCAGAAAAGACTACACATGTGAGTCCTGCCAGGTGAGGTAATAAAAGTCAAACCCTGGAGTTTGTGAGGAATGTGGGAAGGATAATAAGGGATAGTTGTCAAAATAATCATTGTTTACATTTTCTATGCTTTCAGTGAGTTAAGAATTGTGTGAAGTGCCACTTAAATCTCACAGAAACCCTGCATGGACACTCAGATTTGTGTCTCAGATTTGAGACAACCCAGGTTCAGGTTAAGTGGCTTGCCTGAATTCAAACCCAGCTCTGCAATAAACTCATGCTCCTTGCTCTGACTCTTGGCCAAATGGGTAAATAGAGTCAACAGTGCACATGGTGTGAACATAGCAGTTAGAGTATATCTTTCAGGATTTTCTTCACATTTTACAAATGTCCAGTGATTTTGGTAAAGTCAGGAGAAATAAAACAGCTAGGTAGATACAAAAGACTGAGTCCCCCTCCATCCTCATTTGTAAGCCAACTCAAATTAGTCAAGATTGCCAAAAATCACCTAGAGATCGAAGCTCAAGAAATTCCGGGGCCACTAGTTTTTATTTAAGGAAACCACCAAAGATGTCCAGTGTGAGTTCTGTGAAGGGGAGACTGCTGTGATTTTTAGTTTTTAAAATGATGTGGATGTATGTGGTAGGCAGAATAATGACTCCCCAAAAAGATATCCATGTCCTAATCCCTAGAATGTGTAAATGTTATCTTTCATGGCAAAAAAAAAAAAAAAAAAAAAAAAAAAACCTGCATGTATAATTAAATTAAGGAGTTTTGAGATACGACGACTATCCTAAATTATCTATGTGAGCCCTAAGTGTCATCACATGTATAAGGGACAAGTAAAAAGACTGCAGAGAAGAGAAGGCAATGTGACCACAGAGGCAGAGACTGGAGAGATAGAGCCACAGGACCAGGACTGCTGGCAGCCACCAGAAATATGAAGAGTCAAGAACAGAGTGTCCCGTGAGTCTCCACGAGGGAGCATGGCCCTGTTGGCACTTTGGTTTTGTCCAGTGTTGCTGATTTTGGATGTCTGCTCCTGGCCTCCAGCACTATAAGAGAATAAATTTCTGCTGTTTTAAGTCACCCAGTTTGTGATAATTTGCGACAGCAGTGACAGGAAACTAAGCCAAATGACATCGGAAGACCTAAATCCTGAACATTCTAAAAATTTGTTAATACATCCCTGGATTATTTATACCCTTTTCACAGTGAAAAAAAAAAAAAAAGTGGGGGAGACAATGCTTCCCCTGGACAATACCTTGAAAGGGATTTGACTTGACCTTGGAGAACAGAACACTAGGCTTCCCAGACTTTGTTTACTCCTCGTGCAGACTGTTTTACAGTCTTTCCTTCCACACTGCCCATTTAAACTGTCACTGTCACAGATTTGACTGATTTTAGACATTTGGACTCACAAAATAAATGAGTGCTAATAAAATGGGGACGTGTCCTGCCATCGAGCTGCTGAAGCAATGCAATGCTTTCTAACACCACGATGAAACCAAATAATTGGATACCGTGATGAATTTGAGGTATTACCATTTTGATGGTGCGAGGATTATGATAAGTGTGAAACAGTAATGCCACGTTCCTTTTGTCCATAGGCTCGCTGGGATGGCCTGACTGGGCGTATCACTTTCAATAAAACCGATGGTTTGAGGAAGGATTTTGATCTGGACATTATTAGCCTCAAAGAGGAAGGAACGGAAAAGGTAACCTGCTCAATAATAAATTTAAGAATAAAATAAAGAGCACTGTTCAAGCATTTTAATTGCACCTACAAGGAGCAGACTGACAAAATGATTCTCTTAGCACGTCCATTTATGTCCAGTTTTCTAGCTCTCTCGCCCCCTGCTCTGCTGATAGATGCTGACACGCTAGATTCTGAAATTGTATGTCCTTGATAGCAATGCTAACATTTATCTAGTGCTTGGTTTATAAAGCAGGCATAATTATGGCATCTGGCCCTATGGGTGGGGTGTCATTAGCCCCACCTCTCAGAGGTTTCTGGAAATTGAGTTCAGACTTAGAAAACAAGGAGTTTGCCAATGACTTATCTATGGAATGGTGTCCAGGTTTACTCAGAAATGAATTTTCTTTTGTGCTTGAGGTTGATAGAGGGATAACTCTAGTTATATTAGTTATATTTAGGATAACTAAAGTAGAAGAGAAAGGGCTTACTGGGTCCTTGATTTTAGGAAGAAATACACCGAAAAAGAAAAAAAAAAACATTTTCAAGCTGGGTTCTGATATTAGGATTGTTTTAGTTGCAATTCTTAATCTCTCAAAGTTCTAAGTTCCATGTTAGCTAATTTAGAGTAATGCAAATGTGGACTATTTAAATAATGATGATGGTAATTAATAATAATAATAATAATAATAGAATTTGGCTCCACAGTGTATTATACTAATTTTATTATTCACAGTTGTGTGCTGGAATTAATTAACACTTATATTGTGAAGATTTTGCCCTTTAGGACATTAAAGAAAAAAAGGGTTTTGAAACACCCAAAACAATCATCTGAAACCCAAACTCTGTAATCCAACATTTTTTTTTTTTCACTGTAGTGCACAAGAAGGTATGTTTCCTATAGAAGAGTGGGTTTGGCAACCAGTCACTTCACTGAAACGTTGGGGTTGATTTTTAAAATGAGATAAGATTTCCATTTCTGTTCTGTTGCTTTTGTTAACTGAGACATTTTTTTTTAAAGGTCCTGACTATGTCCCATCCCCAAATAGCCTAATTAAAACAAACAAAGATTAATTAGGCCGAATGTAATAGATGGTGACCACTGGTGTGGAAATGTTTGAGGAAAATAATTAGTTTGTGGCTTTGAGGGTACACATTATCTGAGCAGGTTCCCATTTTTTGAAAATGCCCTCTCTCTTCCTGTCTCTCTCTATCCCTCTCTCTCTCCTTGTCTCTCTCTGTCTCTCTCTCTGAATTTTTCTCTGTCCTTCTCTCTCTCCTTCTCTCTCTCTATTTGTCTCTCTTTCTCTCCCTGGCTCTCTGTCTCTCTGTATTTCTCTCTCTCTCTCTCTACTTGTCTTTGTCTCTCTCTGTCTCTCCCTGGCTCTCTGTCTCTCTGTTCTCTGTCTCTGTCTCTGTCTCTCTCTCTCTCTACTTGTCTCTCCTTGTCTCTCTCTGGCTCTCCCTGGCTCTCTCTCTCCATCACTCTGTATTTCTCTCTGTCCCTGTCTCTCTCTATTTCTCTGTCTCTCTCTATCTCTCTGGGTTCTCTTCACTTAGATTTGCTGGTTTGTTAGTTTAACGTGTCTGGCCAAGCACAGGGCCCCCATCTCACCTCCATCCTCACTGTGGCCACCAAAGAAAAGAATATTTTTAGGAACCGAAAGCCTCTAAAGGCTGTTTAAAAAAAAAAAAAAAAGTCTGCTCCCCTGTGCATGCCTCTCTCCCCCCTCCACCCTGTTAATGTATAGAACTGAAGGGGGAAGAAAAGCTGTTAAGGAAACATCGTTCTGGCTCCAACGTGTGATGAAAGAGATGGAGCGATCGTTCTGCCTTCACAGCTATTTTATACGCAGCAATATTATGCACACTCCACTGGTGTTTTTCCATCAAAGGCAAAATCAAATTAGATGAAAGTGTTTTCTCGATTTGTTTCTTATCTCTTCATTGTTTGCAATAACTTTTCTTTCTTCAGGTGACTTGGGCTCCATTCCTGGAAGGAATGACTGGGCCTTAAGGCATTGGGGAAGCCAGCCCATCTCTCTCAGGAGCCACGGGAGGAGATGCCCAATCTTTTCATGTCAGCCTCTCACGGGGTCCACAGAGAAAATTGTTAGAAAAAGCCCACTTTTTCACTTCCACTCAAGTTCCTACTGCCTGGAGGCCCATAATCAAAGACCATGTCATCAAGCGTAGCGTGCTTTCTTGCTTAGGAATAACGTGTGTGTGCCTGCGTGCGTGTGAGGATTGATTCTGTTTATGAATACCTTGAACAGGCCTTTCTAAAGAATGATGAAGACCCTTTCACTCTGCAGCAAAGCTGTGCATATTCAAAAGATCTTTATATCTTTTTTTTTTTTTTTTTCCTTTTGGTATGGGAAAGGAAAAGTGAACATCAGGCTGTACTACCAAGTGGAAGTAACTTCTGTGAGACCCAAGTGCTTAGTACATCCCTTTGCTGTGTCTCTGTTCAGGCTTCATGTTGAATGACCATGTGAGGTTCCAAACGGTGGGTGGGGAATGTCATACGCTGAGCACTCACACACCGTGATACCTTCTGGGTTCCATGCTCCATGTTAATTAAGTGCTATTTTTATTTTTCCCTCTGAAAACCAAGGCTGCTGGAGAAGTGTCTAAACACTTATATAAAGTGTGGAAGAAGGTTTGTACTCGGACAAAAACTGCAGGCCCTCTGGGGGTGGGGTGGGGAATGTCAGAGAAGAGGCCTGGGCCTCTGCAGTTTTGCCAGACCTGTAGATCTCCTAATTGCAGTTTAGAGGCGATACAGTCGATATGAAAGGAGAACGGGGTGATTGAATATGTTGTCTTACAACCACATGACCCAAGAATTGAAAACAGCCTGAGATGGATTAAGTAGTGATGGATTAAATATTTCCCCCTCGGTTATTTTTGTTTCTCCCAAGCAGGCTCAGTCCCAGTAAGGGCTGAGAGCAGGTTACTGCAATAGAGGCAGACACTGGTCCATTTATATTTCTTCTCAAATCACTAAATATTTTCCCTACGGGGCATGAAAACAGCAGTAGATTTGATCCATCAGACTAGTCAGATAGGCTAAGGCTCAAAAGGCCAGAATAAGACATCTCCCTCAATGTCACCACCATAAAACAGGAGAAATTCAGAAATTCCATTCTCTTAGGAGCTAGCTTTGTTTTGCGTAGGATCTTTGTCAGTGCATATTGTCTGGCAATTCGTTTCAGAACCAGTTTCCAGAGGACAAAAACATTAGAGATGTTGGAAGGGAAATGAGATGATCTTGTAAATTCTAACACCTCCTATTTCGTAGCTTATTGTACAGTATCATGTTGTCAATGAATGTGCACAGATTTATTGTATAAGCAAATGTTAGGCATTAAAAACATTTGGTTCAGGAAAACATCCCAGTGATATGCAAACATTGTCTTTCATTTTCTCTCTCTCTCTCACTCTCTCAACCTAATTGCTAAAATATCTGATTGACAGATGCAACTTGAATTATTTCAGGTTGTTTGACTTGAGCGGTTTTGTCAGGTTCACTTTTATCTTGCAAATTATCACGTAAGTCATGGAGATTGTAAACAGTCTTTCCCTGTGGTCCAAAAGCTTGTCTCTCTCTTGGTAGTACTCAGTAGATGATTTCAAAAATGTCCTTTTAAGTTTAAAATACACAGGTTTAATAACCTTGTTTTAATCTTCAATGAATCAGGCTACCAAAGGCAGAGAGAAAGAAGGCAATCTCGTTTCCTCACTGCTAATAAATAGATGAACCTAACTGGCACCCAGAAAGAAGCTTATTCCACTAATCCAGCTTGAGACTCCAGGCACTTTATGCAATGTTGAATTAATTCAAACCAAATATCCTAGGGAATGGAATCCAAGCTCTGAAATCACATGCAGGGGAGGGGAATGTCCTCTATTTGTCACTAAACTGCAATAATTACCCGCACACACTTCCTTGGGATACAGCTCCATGCCTTTGTGCCTCTTCCTTCCTGCAGACCTATCATTGCCCACACTGTAAGTTGCATATACTGTGATGTGCTGTTTTGTGTTATGACTTCTTATCAACAATTTACAGTAACCTGAGCTCTAGCACGTAAGACCTACTGTCCCTTTCCAACAAGACTCACATTCAAATTCGGAAAGCTCTTTGCGTGCTGACCGTATTGAGGGTAGAAGAGTCCACCAGAATTTTTTTCCAAAAGAGGATGTAGCGATCTTTGCAAAGTCTGTGAATATGTGTTCATAAGTCTCATGATACAAGAAACAGACAAGTCTTATTTTCTTTCCTAAATACTTGATATTTCACTCAGCAATGTTGGATTTTGACTTTATGTGAATCACTCGGTAGGTTTGGAAAACGGATACTAGTCACCCTCTGAACACCCTCTTGTTGTGTCGCTTTAAAAAAAAAAAAAAAGTTTGCTTAATGTCATTTGGGCACTCATTTTCAGAGGCTTCCCTTGGTTGTCCTAGATAATAAATGGCTGCTCCCACATGCCCGTTTACAAAGTGAAAGAAGGCAGGACCAGACAATTTAGCTCTTGTGTGTTCCTCCCCACGAATAATTGATCCACCCTCTGCTACTTCTCACTGGTAAATTACTGCTGTCTGCTTTTGCTCTATGGTTTGAAAATTGAGGCTCTGCTTCCTGGAGGCACTCCTCCAAGGTCAGAGAACAACACTGAAATGCTAGATGTCTAGGCATCTGGATAACTGTATCCCTGGCCCCCCAATGCACATGACTCATAAGATCTTGCTTCTTCTGAAAAGCTGATGTGTCTATTTGATTAACAGGTAAAGTAAGTTAGTTGACTAGCTTCAAAACACGCACACACACACACACACACACACACACATGAATTCTATTTTGCTAATTAAACAATTTGAAACCGAAGGCTGTGGTCATTCAAACTGCATATGTATACTGTCCACTTCCTAGGAATAATGTGGGAATAACCTTGACTACAGTCAAGACTGTAGTTTGATACTCTTTTAGTCCAGATTTGAAGGGAGCTCTGTTACACAAATAGTAGGAAAAAAATATTCTCCATTTTCTCATCTTATGAAAGGAAGTTCACATTAAATGGGACTCTAGGACTCAGTTGACTGGAAATGCTGCAGCAATGGTATCTGACCTCCTTACTTTTGGCAGGGCTGGCAAAAGAAATAAAAGCCAGACATTGAGCTGTGGAGTGCATTTGTCTACAGTTTCAAGTTTGTATGTTAAAAGAGAATGATATTGTGAGACTATTCAACACTGCCATTTTCAAATATTGGTATAGTTCCTTTAAATACACCCTTGACATTAATAGAAATTAGTTAAAGAGAACACCTTCCATTACTTAACAAATTGGCTATAAACACAGTTATTTTCTCCACTTTTCTACTTAATTAAAAGTTAGGTTCCATTCTCCCCAGTGCCTAAGTCAAGTTTTAATTAGAAGTATAGCCAGAGCCCAACTTACACGTAGCCTTCATTGAGTTCGAAGTCAATTGCTTACAACCTAAAGCATAGCTTTGGATGAAAACCAATAGACTACAAGTGTGTTTAGCCTGAGTTATGTTTCCTAGAAACAAGGGTATTTGCCTCAAAAAAAGTGGAAGAAGAGGTACAGGTTGAGAAGAGAGAGGAGAAAAAGTTGTCCTCCTCTCCTGGGTTTAAAGACAACCAAGGAAATCTGAAGATTCTTCAACATAAAGATGTTATGTGCATTATGTGTGTTCTATGACAGGCATCACCCTTGACAGTAGAAAGACTGAATGGTTATTAGAGCTACAACCCAAGCCTACATCTAGTAACCTCATTACAGTCAGGCTCAAAATACTTCCAAAGCCCGCATTTACCTAGACCTGTCTCCTTTTTCATTGGCCAACTAACTCTTACTAAGTATAGAAAGGAAAGAGTGACATTGAAATAGTTCACACTGATGTGTGAATGTGTGATAGTCCTTGAAACTTCCTCAAAAAATTTACATGTCTTAAAAGAGTATTTGTCAAGCTAAATGAATTTCCAACTGCTGTATTTAAGCAATAAATCTAAGTAAAGAAACAGAAAAGGAAAGAAGAGGTCTAACATTCCCACTGGTGATATTTAATCATCAAAAAAGCCCTCCTATCTCCATTTTTCTGATGAGGAATTGAGGCACGGCAGGGTGAATGAACTTGCCCAAGATCACATTGCTGGGACATTGCAAAGCTAAGATCTGGACAAAAGTCTGTCTGCAAGACTTTCTGCCCAGGGGGGCAGTGTGTTCCTCCCATTCCTCCCCTTGGGAAAATGTGTTCAGGGATCAAGTGTAGGTCTACTTCATCCATCCCAGAGTCTGTCCAAGTGTTAGTGTTCCTCAACTGTCCCTGTCCTTCATGGATCCTATACTTCATCTGCCTCTAAATTTAAGTAAGTAAATAAATAAATAAATATATAACTCCCTCACAATCCAAAATCCTTCACAACAGGGCAAGCCTGAAGAAGTTACTGGGCCAGTTATTTGAATGCCCTTTATTATCAATGTGTAGCTTTTAACAATTACCAACAGTTTCATGTGGATCTTCTCGTTTGGTCTTCTCAATATCCAGATGATGTACTTTATGGTTAGAGAACCAAAGCTCAGAAAGGTTACCAGCTTGCCCAAGGTCACATAGTTGTTGGCTTTGCCTGGCTCTGAAATATGTCTGCATTCCGTTTGTCTCACCAGGCTGGCAATAAATGCCTACAGAAGGCTTCAGATAAATAGTTCATTTCCCTGAGGCTTTTCTCCTGAGTTCCTCCAAAAGCTAAACAAATCAATGTACTTCTTTAGGGCCGTCTAACCCAGGAGTGACTTGGCCACTGGAGAAAACCATAAATCATTACTTTTTAAAATATCGTTGGGTTTCACTGGCTACTAATCACCATGAGTGGTTCTGTGATAGATCAATAAACAATAAAAATGAATACCCTCACTAAAGGAGTTCGTAGTCAAGTGCACAGACATAACAAGTAAACAGAAGATTAACAGAGGATAAGCCCATAACAGAGGTATGAGCAGTGCTACTACAGTTCATGGCAGGCACTCCTGCCCAGCACTGGCTCCTCAATGAAGACAGAATCAGAACTTAGTCTACTATTTATCCACACTTTTTTTTTTCTTCCATTTATTTTTTCCCTTATATATGCCCCCATCTCTCCATCAGCCACCTTGCTCCTTTCATCCCATTCCTTATCAATTTTAGAAACACCAATGGTACCACTTTGGCAACATAAGGTTTGTATCACTAGAATGTAAGCTCCACTAGAGAAGAAAATTTTGTCTCTTTTATTCATTGTTATGTCATCCAAGGCCTCAAGCAAGGTATGGCATAGCATAGGTGCTCAACAAACACATATTGGAAGAAAAATCTGCATTTAAGAATTCTTAATTTAAAAAAGAATAGTGAGGGATCCCTGGGTGGCACAGCGGTTTGGCGCCTGCCTTTGGCTGAGGGCACGATCCTGGAGACCCGGGATCGAATCCCACATCGGGCTCCCGGTGCATGGAGCCTGCTTCTCCCTCTGCCTGTGTCTCTGCCTCTCTCTCTCTCTGACTATCATAAATAAATAAATAAATAAAAATTTAAAAAAAGAAAAAAAATAAAATAAAAATAAAAAAGAATAGTGAGTTTAATAAATTAACAAAGAAAAAGACCTCCCCCTACCGTATCTCAAATGACACTAATTTTCCCTGTCCCGTGGGCACACTCATTCCTACATTGTTCATTTTCCCACAGTGAGTAGCTTCAGTGTGATGCCCTGGTGTCTTCTCCCCAGACTCTAAGCTTTTATGTCCATTCCTGGTATAGAAGGGGCTACTCCTTAATGTAAATGGGGTCACTGACAACCAGCAGCCTCTGATGTATTGTGTTCTGTATAGATTGGGATTTGGAACTCCAACAGTGGGCTTAACATGACTGATGGCAACAAAGACAGGTCCAACAATATCACTGACTCACTAGCCAACCGAACGCTCATCGTCACCACCATTTTGGTAAGTTGACTATGTGGAATTCAGGGTATCTTATCCAGATTCCCACCCTAGAGTTTGAAGAATTCTTCAGCATCTTTTTCATGCCAACAACTTTGTCTGCAAATGTTTATTTTTAATTAGGACACAAAAAAATTATGTTTGTATATGTCCATAATTGCATTGAATTAGAAGCTTCCATCAATGTTCTGAATATCTCCCACCTTCAATCCATTCTCAGCTCTGTCTTGCTCCCACTCTCTGGCCCCACTCAGCTAGTCTCCCTTGCCCTCTGGCTGCTGGTTGGTTTCAACTGAGGAGAGATTCTGGCAAGGGACTAAAGAAGTAGAAAAAGAGAAATATGAACATTACTTCCCCTGCCTCCAATGGTTTTCTCAGAACCTCTGTCCTTCATAACCACAGCTCCTATTCTGTCCATGACCTTGCTTCCAGAGTTCTGCTGTTCTGGACTCCAGGAGCACTCTTTCCTCCTATCTGATTTAGCCCTAAGTGCTATAAGTTTCCTGATTATGTTGGTCCCTGGATGTTTATACCCCACCGTTCCTCCCACCTTCATTCCTAATGGCTCCTTTTGCCTTGATCACTCCTTTATAAATAACGCCTTTACTAAGAAGTTTTTCAAAAGGCCAGTTAAGGGTACTTCCTCCTTCCTATTAGAGCCCTGATAATACCCCTATCCAGACATGGTATATCCCCAGATTGTGCATTCTTTCTCTTTTCCAATCCTAACCCAAGGAATCAAGGACAGGAGAGGCCACCTCTAAAATCTTCACTTTCAGACATTCCTGCTTTTATTTGATTCAGTCCATTAACTTTTGAGAATTGTTCATCCATAATAAAAATGGTTTTCTTTTTCTGGTGACTACTTCCTCAGCAACTATCTCATAGAAATGTAGAGTTTTCTATTTCTATTAGTTTGTTTGAGGATAAGCCTAAATGGGTCTTAAATGTCTGAAGAAAATGTATAATGAGAAGTAAAAGAACATATCAGTAATGCAGTAACTATTATAATGTTATAAAATAAAATAAATTTTCGTTTAGCCAAATGAGAATAAGGTTAAAGATACATGGTTGTAAGGAAATGTCCATTATTCATAGAACAGGGATTTATTATGTAAAAGTATAAGCAAAGAATTACCAAATATGAAATGTGAGGTGAGTTCAAATAAGAAAATGGAACTGGTAATATAAGAAGACATAGAAATAGTCTTTGAATAAGATACCCTGAAGGAAACCAACCAAAATATGGAGATAAAAGTGAATAGTGAAACTGAGATGAAATTTAACTGTGAGATGAGGAAATGAGAATATTTAGTAGATAGGAAGTTTGAAAAGCAAGAGGATATATTTGCTGATTTAAATTTCCTTTTTCTTAGTAGACAAAGCCCTTATGTAAAAGCCAAGAGGGAGGGTGGCAGGTCATGCAAAGAAAGTCTGGGTGTAGAGACAGATGAAAACCAAACATTCAGATTTCTGGTCCTTCATTGCTGGACCTCAAGTTCAAATGTGACTGTGTCTCTGTCATACTATTCACTCACAGCCCTGCCCTTAGCAGCAGAGGAAAACATTCTTATCAACACACTGAAGAGGGAGAGAAATTAATACAGGAAATGTTCTGTATTGGTAGAGGGCATAGGGAAAATGAGTTTAGGGAAGGCAGGAAGGTGAGGAACTAACTTCCTTTCTCTGAAATCTTAATAATCATTTTCAAATATTTTGCACCTTCTGACTTTGGATGGAGCTTATATAAGTAAATTCTACCTTCCATTATAACAGGGTTTTTGTATTTGGTTTGTTTCCTGTAGGAAGAACCCTATGTTATGTATAGGAAATCTGATAAGCCCTTATATGGAAATGACAGATTTGAAGGGTATTGCCTGGATCTGTTGAAGGAATTGTCAAACATCTTGGGGTTCATTTATGATGTCAAACTCGTCCCCGATGGCAAATATGGAGCCCAGAATGACAAAGGAGAGTGGAACGGAATGGTCAAAGAACTTATAGATCACGTAAGCAAAAATATATCTCATATATGGGTTTTAAGTGTCTGACAAAATGCCTAGCAAGAAGTAAAAGAGAAAAAATGATTGAGTCAATGTCAGAAGAAATGTTACCTTTTTATGAATTCTAATAATGTCTTAAAAAGTCGCAGAAAACAACAAGGAAATGGAGTTTGCTTACATAGAAGGGCAAGTAAGGACACAAATTGAGGACAAAAATTTATGGGTCCATCCATCAAGCTGAAGAATAAACCTGAATAATTCTTTAATTCGATAAACACTTCTACAGTTTGCAGCTCAGAGCAAAAGCCGCATCTTCTCAGCTGATTTTATGACCAAATGATTCCTTCCTTGTTCTGCTCACATGCCCTTTTTAAAGACATCTTCCTCTAATTTCTTCCTTCATTCAGTGCCAGAATATATATACGTCTGTCTGTGTGTGTGTGTGTATTTCATACTTTCTGGTTTCTCTTTGCTAATAAATACTATCTCACAAGCCTAACTGTGGAAGTCAACTGTTTTCATACTAGAGCCAATTATCACAGAAGCTTCTCGCATGAGAAACATTTGGAATCGAGAAATATAGATCAGAAGGACCCAGAAATATAGTCCAGACATTTGCTGAGAAGCGAGACAACTAAGACAATGATTTTGAACTTGATTTTGCAGAAGGCTGACCTGGCAGTGGCTCCTCTTACCATTACCTACGTTCGGGAGAAGGTCATTGACTTCTCCAAGCCCTTCATGACACTGGGCATCAGCATTCTCTACAGGAAGCCCAATGGTACCAATCCAGGAGTCTTCTCCTTCCTCAACCCCCTGTCTCCTGACATTTGGATGTATGTGCTCTTAGCCTGCTTGGGAGTCAGTTGTGTACTCTTTGTGATTGCAAGGTAAGTCTGAGAACTAGTGATCTAGGTCAGTCTCAGATTGACAGGTATGCTCTAGAGGTAAACATAGGTTAAGAACTTCAAAGTGTTATTTTAGTTTTGCCTAGTGCTCCATTCTGTCGAGTTCTTCCTCAAAAAGCCACTGCAAACGAATATCTTCTAATTTTTTTATAAAGGTACTTTTAAAAGACAACAAGATAATTTTTATATTAATTTTCATAGTATTTCAGACAACATAAAATGTTTGTTTACCTGTTTTCCCTGAATTATATCACAACAAAAGCAACATCTCAGCTAATAAATCTAAAATGCTTCAACAGGAAGAGTGAAATGGTGTCCAGATACTTCACTCTTGGAATATTCCATTATGCAAAACAGAAAAAAGTTAGCTAGGAACTATTGTAGCAAATAATAAATACTGGGGTGAAACAAGATTGTGTAATCCTCAGGAACAAAAAAAAATACTTCAAAAATTTGATAAAATTTATTTTAAAAAACTTTAGAGAGTTAAAGAGCATTCTAGAAATAACTATGAAAAGAAAGATTACTAACATGTGGAGTCTAGAGGCATGAAATATTTATACTACCACTGATGATTTAGCTTAGGTTTTATTTTCTGAGATAACTCTATATTTAACCATTCCACTTTACACAATTCTTCAAAGGCTTTTTATACCTTTCAGTAGATTATATTTTCTAAACACCTTTGATGCTGAATTTGAAACGCAGCTATTTTATCTTTCTATTGGCTTAAACATTTGATATCCCTAGATAGACCATGTAAAAAAATAATTGCTTTTGTATGTCCCCCACTTGTTTTCAATCTTTTTCATCTTTCAACAAAACTCAGTGAACTTTTTCCCCTGATCAATTTTTGCTTTCCCTCCAGGAATTTCTATAGGAAATATTTCTTCATGCCAGCTCTCTGTCCTTGTCCACTCTGGTTTTGATTAATGCCAGGTGACTCTTTCCCTGTCATAATTATAAAGCAAGCTTGGGAGAATAACCCAAGCTAGAAAAGACTCAAAGATCCATGAGGCACACCCATATAGTCAAACTGAATGAATGGATTCTTTCACTTGTGGGTATTTATACATTCGTTATGAAATAAATGTTTTCTCCATACCTCACACCTTATAAAGTGTATCATTACATTACCAGATCCCAGATTATTTTCCAAAGTTTGGCCAAGTATTAAGCTACTTTTAAATAATGACCAAGGCTCTCTTTCCATAAGTCCTACCACAGAAGATAGTATATTAACAGTATGTGAAGTAATATTATGCTTTGACACCTTAGTGCTCTAAATCAGTGGTTCTCAACTAGGAGAGATTTTATCTTTCAGGTAGCATTTGGATATTTTGGTTGCCACAACTGAGGGTGGAAAATGCTGTTGATGTAAAGTGGGTAGAGTTCATGGATGCCACTAAACATCCTACAGTATGCAGACAGTTCTAACAAGAGTTACCCCAAAATGTCAATAGCACCAGGATGGAGACCATGCTTTAAAAAACTAAAGAAGATGTTGCTTGGGGTATCAAGTTTTAAAAGATAAGTTGCTCACTTTTGGAGATGCATTTCTTATTACTGGTCACTAAGTGAAGTGAATACCTCTGTAGAATGGCTATTTAATAAATGGCTACTTGTCATTCTAACAACAAATAAGAAAATTGTTCCATTCCTCTGCTCTGGGGCACACATCTGTTGGGTGATATTGGAGACAGCAGAGCAATCTAAGCAGCAGAAGGAAGTGAATTTCCATATCCCCGGGTCTGTTGGTCTGTCTAGGCAGTGATGCTGATGAGTGGAATAAGATAATGTTGATGACCAAATAGGTTATTTATCATACTGATTTGATCACAGCCAATGGGAGACAAAACATGTCAGCAGCATCCAAAAGTTCTCACAAGCATACAGGGTGGAAGGACCCCTATACACTTGACCCTAACTGTGCCTTTAAATTGCCTTTCTTTTTGTCATCAGGATATATCAGAATAGTGTGACATTCAGGCTTTTTTCCCTCCTTATTTTGACTGTTTTTCTCAGTTCTTAGTGACCCAGAGCTCTATATTTTCTGACTTCATTCTGTTTCTATTCATTCTATTTCTATTCATTCTATTAAGAAAGCAGCCCCCCCCCCCCCCGATCAATACTATCCACTCAAAATTCCTACTCACCAACAGGACCATTTATAAACCAGCTCTTTATTTAGCTTATTCTCCTTGCCGCCTCCTTCTCATTGCCTTTCCTCTCATTCTGAGTCTCAGAAAAGTGGAATTGCTGTGCATCAAGTACATACTTGCAAACAGCAAGGTGGTGGAATGTGGAAAACAACTCCCTGCAGTATACAGGTGCATCGTCATGGGGATCATACGTTCAACTACATTCATCTCTATACCCTTGAATCCATTTCTACCTCTGCTTTATGAAACCCCTAAATATATTTTGGAGGTGGTTCCCAAAGACAAAAATCCTTGTTGAATAGATGTGCCAATTCACTTTTACTTCCCACCATCATAGTTCAGACCATGCACTTGGTCACTTTGTACCAAGAAGCTAAGATGTGAAGCGGCTTTGTTGCCACATTAGTGGTTTGCCTTCAGAATTAGTGAAGCAGTAATAAAAAAGTTAATCTCATTGTTAGCTCTAGAGAGGCTTTTGAATTTGTTTTGCAGTGTATCCTTTTATGTCCTTTTAAAGGGAAAAAAAATAAAGCCCATCACTGCATTTAGGCTAATGTTTTCACTAGATAGATGTTTAAAAATCATTTGCTAAACTGAATTGAATTCATACAGTTAGACAAACTAAGGAAATCTATATAAACGTTTAAGTTACTGTGACTTGTTTAGTTACAATGCTACAAATGTGCATGTCAGGGTTTTTGTTCTGTGGTTAACATTTTTTAAATTACTTTTTGAAAAACATTTAACCTCCAGGAATTATGTCCATCATGAATGCACAATTAAATAAAATAATATCTAGATATCACATCTGCTTACATTATATGATTTATGTTTGTCTTGTTAAAAATGAATATTTTTTAAGTCAGCATTTGGCAAAAAAAAAAAAAAATCAAGAAAACCTTTGACTGTAACTCTAAAGCTATAATACAAACCCAACAGTTATATCGCAAATTCCAACAGAGTGCTGTCCTTTAAAAGATGAACGGATCTCCCTCTCCTTGAGGCAGACCAATATCCATTAGAGATCTTCAGTCTGAGGATTGTTTTATATCTCCATTCAAGTAAAAGCTTGGCATAGATAAACATAAACCCAAAATGAATCTTTACATTTCAATATAATGCTACTCTTTTATATGCAAATTTTAACACAGATTCTAAGCACATTTGTCCCTTTCTCCATCATTTTACTAAAGTTCAGTATCAATTGGGAATAGCAGCTTCAGAACATTAGTGGTGTAGGTCATATATTAATTTTCCCCCAGCCTTCCCGATGCTGACTCTGCTGTCACACTGACCATCTTTAAACAGGCATTGGGCAATTCAAGCTGAAATAGCTACATCCAGTCAACAGGTAGGTCTATTGCATTATGAAAACCAGTGTCTTACAGCACAGCATCGTACTGACACTTAATATTTTTCAGTCCAACGCCAAATCACTCAGAATCCTGGAAAGAAAGAACCTAAAATATCTTTGCAAAGCAGTAAGAATCACGTTGCTGTTTAGACGGGTTTCCTTTTTGCCTTAGAAAATGAGATTAATTGTTCACTCAGAACTGCAAAGTATGAAACACTGACACAAGACCACAAGCAGCATTTCAGAGAGGCAAGTGCGGAGCTCACTGATCAGAGGAGAGATGAGAAAGAAGTACCTGCACATCAGGGGGGGTTAGTGGTTGCCCGGTTTTACAGTCCATTGAGAAAAACTCCTTCTTTTGAGTGCATGAGCCTCCTAACTTATTGCAGTTAATATTTCAGGATTATTGTACAAGTGACAACGATATTGTTTAAGTAACGGCATCTTTACTGTGCATACTGTTTCAATTAGTGGGTTCATTAATATTGGTATTCGTTTCCTC